>NC_134558.1:41184420-41484420 GCF_025594145.1 Primulina tabacum
GTGGTTGACGCATATACACAAGCTCAGTAAGTTGACCGTGTAGAAAGGCATTATTGACATCAACTTGTTGAATTCGCCAGCCTTGAGAGACAGCCACAGACAGGACAAGTCTAATGGTGGTAGGTTTCACAACCGGACTGAATGTTTCTTTGTAATCAAGCCCTGGAGTTTGAGAGTAGCCCTTTGCGACAAGCCGTGCTCTATATCGAGCAACAGAGCCATCTGGATTTGTTTTGAGTTTAAAGACCCATTTACAACCAATGATAGGTAAATGAGATGGTGGTGGTAAAAGAGTCCATGTATGATTCTGCAATAGTGCTTGATATTCAACTTCCATAGCCTTACGCCATTCAGGATGTGAGCTGGCCTCTTGAAAAGATGATGGCTCCCAGGTGCTGGAAGGTATAGATAAGTGAACTTTTGGTTTGAAAATCCCATGCTTGGAACGAGTCACCATCGGGTGAAGATTCACTGGAGTAAGTGCAGGTGTGGTGACTGGAGGGGAAGGTGAAAGTGAAGAAATTATTTGATCAGGAGGTGAAGAAACAATAGATGAAGGAGCTGGTGTATTATTAGATTGAGCAGGGGACAGCTGAGGTGAAGAGTCATTGAGTGGAGGGGCTAGAGAAGTTGAGTTAAAAGAGACAGGAACTTTGGGCAAGTAAAGAAGTGAAGGTGAAGAGGGTTGAGGTATGGAAGTGGTACTAGGGTCATCAAGATGCCTCTGGAAAGGAAAGCTTTGCTCATGAAATTTGACATGCCTTGAAATGAAGACACGGCCAGTGGTACTAATGCATTTATACCCTTTGTGTTTGTCACTATAGCCAAGAAACGTACACGAGGTGGAGCGAAAGTTAAGTTTATGAGGATTATAGTCACAAAGGCATGGAAAACAAAGGCAACCAAATGTTCTAAGACAAGAGTAATCTGGTGACTTTTTGAACAGGGACTGAAAAGGAGTAAGCCCCTGGAGAGCAACTGTAGGCAATCGATTGATTAGGTAAACAGCCGTAGAAAAAATATCGTCCCAAAATTGTAACGGCATGGAAGCATGAGCTAAAAGAGACAAACCAGTGTCGACTATGTGATGATGTTTTCGTTCAACGACACCATTTTGTTTTGATGTATAAGGACATGAAACTCTATGTGTTATCCCATATGTTTGAAGTAACGTACTTAAGGATTGAAATTCCCCACCCCCATCGGATTGAACAGCTTTGATTTTATGGTTGAGTTGTAGTTCAACATGTTTTTTGAAATGAGAAAAAACTTGAACTACTTCTGATTTGAATTTAAGAAAATATATCCATGTGAATCGACTAAAGGCATCTACAAAGCTGACATAGTACTTGAAACCATTGCGTGAAGGAGTGTGTGCAGGACCCCAAACATCGGAGAAAACAAGTTCAAGAGGTTCTGAAAAAACTGTTTGCGAATTAGGAAAGGGGAGTCTGTGACTTTTGCCAAGTTCACAAGATTCACATAATTTCATAACAGCTGTTCTTGGAATCAACAAATTACATTTGTATAAAATTTGCTTAATAATAGGAAGGGGTGGATGTCCTAATCTATAGTGCCACTGGTCCAAAATGGATGGAGAATCCTTGATTGAATGCTGGGAAGGATTAGTAGACGGGGCTGAAAATGTGGAGTGAAGGCATGTAGGTTGTGGAGAGGTGGCTGGAAGAGGAGTTCCAAGAGTGAACTTGTATAAACCTTCATGCAAAATTCCGCGGAGAAGAACAGCTTGCGTGGCTAGATCCTTCACAAGACAAACGGAAGGATGAAACTCAAAAAAGACATTATTATCATGAGCAAACTTGCTAACACTTAGAAGATTTTTGGTAATACGAGGGACACAGAGCAAGTTATTTAATATAAAGGGACGAGAGGAGGAAGAATGAAATTTAGAATCACCAACATGAGATATAGACAGACCTGCACCATTTCCAATATGAACCTTACCACCTCCAGTGTACTCGGAGCCAATAGTGAGGTTTCCAAGATTGTTTGTAACATGATGGGAAGCACCTGAATCTGGAAACCACCAATCATCCTCGGCAGATTCAGAAGTAGCAGTGGCTAAGGCTACGGATGGATAGATTGGTGAAGGAGGTCGTGAATGACCTTGGTGTGGTGAAGGCAAAAGTCCCTGCGATGGTGACCGAGAAGAATTTGCAGGTTTAGGAACAAATTCAGCATCAAATCTGTAATAGCAAATTTCTGCTACATGGCCAGCAATCCCACATATTTGACAAATAGAACGGCCATTATGATTGTTCCAGAAACGTCGTCCCCCCCGAGTATTCCTTCCGCGACCTCGACCATGACCACGGGAATAGAATCCTCGAGGTGAAGAGAATTGCTCAGGCTTTTTCTGTGGAGGGAGTGTAGCTGTGTTTACTGAATGAGGTAGAGTGTCATTGCTGGTGTTATGCAATTCCAAACGTCCTTCATGAGTGAGAAGGAGAGCAGCAACTTCTGAAAATGCTAAAGTATCAACTCTTGAGGTTACATGAACTACAACAGAATCATATTCAAGGCCTACTCCGCTGAGGATATAAAGGATTTGATCATCCTCGCTGATGGAATGACCACATGCTGCTAAAATATCCATGAGATGTTTCAATTTTGCTCAGATAATCTTTCATACTCTGATTTCCTTTCTTCAGGGTCTGCAATTGTAGTTTATATTGCATTACTTTTGCCTTTGATCTTGAGGCGAATAAGCGTGGAACACGAAGCCAAAGTTGAGAGGACGTGGTACACCCAATCATCTGGCTCTGAACAGCCTCTGTCATAGACGATAAGAGGAAAGAAAATAGGAGCTGATCTTGTCTATTCCAGTTAATGATTTTAAGATCGCTCGTAACACTGGTGCCATTTTCAGAAATCTCAATGGAAGGGATTGGGGGATCTGTAAGAATGAAATCTTCCAATCCCAAGCCACGAATACCAGCAAGAACTTGAATATGCCATAGAAGGAAGTTATCGTCACTTAGCTTAACGGAATTAATCTGATTGGCTGGGTTAATAGACAAAAGGCTTGGAACAGTTGCTGTCACCTCCGTGAGGATGGGCGAAGCACTGCTGGTGCTGGCGTTAGCCATGGTATCTGGCTCTGATACCAACTTAGAAAAGTAGATAAAGAGGAATAACAACGCAGGTGTGAGACATTTCTTCTTGTATATCATTTATGTTTGATAACTTATTTATACAGAGGATTCAAAGCTACTAGCTATTGACACGTAAAATCTTACCCCTTATTCTGTTACAACAATAATTCCTTCTAGATTGATCCTAGTGTTTACTGGACCCATAATATATGGGCTTGTCATTTCACACATGGGCCTTGAGTGTCTTCAAGATCATGGGCTTTGACTAATGGAACGTTAAAATGAAAAAAAAGAACGATAGTTGAGTCTCGAATCAAGCTCGACACGAGACTCGACTATCGTTCTTTTTTTTTTTGTCGAGGTGGGTCAAGCTCTTTTTTTTGGGTCGAGCTCGACCCAAGCTCACAAAAGTTGTGCAGAGCTTGGGTCGAGCTCTTCACTTTTTCTTTCTTTTTTTTATATTTTTTTTCTCTTTTTTCCCAAGAGTCTTTTAAAGAGCTCGTTGACAATTGGAAGAGCTCGACCCACTTTTCTGGGTTGAGTTGGTTGATCTAGATATAAAATATTTTTTCAAATAATGTCTCCTAGTGAACCTATATCAACGAGATATCTTTTCAAATAATGTACATTGTATTGCTGATTTGAAAGCACCGGGTAATGCTTAAATTTACCATTTTCTTGATTTGCATATCACATACATATCCATACTCAATTTTGTAGCTGAAATTATGCCGTACTCAGAATTGTTTTTGTATTTTTAATTTCGAAGTTGTTGAAATTTGATAAATATTTGGGCTTTTGGTGTTTTGTTTGAATTTTTTAATTTTGTATAAGTCCATATAAGTATTCTAAATCTTTGCTTGATGTTTTCCAGAATTCTGGATATTATAAAGTTAATATTTGCGTTGAAAGACATGAAATTTTATAAAGTACAATATATTCTTTCTTACAATTAAACTTTTTCAAAAGTTTATTTGATTATAACCCAAAACTTTTTTAATAGTATATTTCAATTTTGAGAAGGTTGTGAAAATTTCGATATATAATAAAAATATGACTTGTGATTCAATAAGGTATGAATAAAATTTAAAAAATATATTTATTATCTTGTTTTCATCAAATAATCTATTTAAATAAAAATATTTTTTTAAAATTTTCAGTTTATATTAATTTTTAAAAAATATACGCGCCGTGATCGTTCCGTGAAATGTCATTATAACTGGAACAATGAATTCCGCGACGGTCTCCGCGACCGCGATTGCGAATCATGGTCTAGAGTGCATCCATCTACCTAAGGAGGATACTAAAAGTAATGTATCTTGAATCGTCGGTTCTCCTCCATGAGTTTGTGAATGGAATAGAAGAAACATTGTCATGAACTCATGATGTTTGGCCCCGATCAAATTTTCGGAATGTGTCCTCAAGAGTTCGATTATTATTTCAATATATAAATTGACATACATGATTAAATTTGCTTCATAATTCTCAATTGAACTTGTGACAATCTGTTGGGTGGTATATGGAAATAACGTGCATGCTTCTTTATGTGTTTTAGCGTGTTCGATGACAATGGTTGCGAGGTTTTCCCAGATTTGGCGAACAATTATGTGATTCAAGTTCATCTGAAATCCTCCTACGTGCATTGATTCTTTTCTTGCACTCAGATTTTGCTCTTTATTCTTGAATTCTCTACTTTAGATATATTTATCTTTCGTTACAGGTCATATTTCGCTTGTTCGTGACCACAATATATTACTGAAAAGCTGGGGGAAAGGGGAGTTAGTGTTCAAAGTTACGACGGTGAGCTATTGCGTGAGCCTTGGGAAGTATATGACTATAATGGAAATGCTTTTACTACGTTTGATGGCATATTGTGATAAATGCTTGAAACTGCAAACGGGACCTGTGGCACATCTTCCCCCACGCTGTTTGGTGCCGGCCTCAGGTTTAATATCTCACTTTTCATTTTCCTAGTATGACGTCTCGTCCAGTTTTGATAAAACTCTGGTTCTTGATTTAGGGCTAGTTTTCTACCAATTTTAGTTGTCTTAAGGTATCTACCATACTGTAATCAAGCATGAGTCTAGCGAGTAAAATTTTCAGTTGATCCTAAGTGAGAAAAACCGTGCTTCAGCTGAGAACAAAAATGAAAAAGAATGACACGGAGAAAATTCAAGAAAAACGACTAATGAGCTGTCCTTGGTGCTTTCAACAGGGAAGGTCGAAAAATTTTTGATTGATGAATTGGGTGTTGAAGACGAAGACAGAAGTCGAGTAATGGGTTGCTGGGAAGAGGATGGTCGCCAGGCTGGGCCAATGCTAATAAAGCTTTTACTGAATTCATCGAAAATCTACTCGTCTACTCAAAAGATAGGGTCAAGGTCCATGGGATTGCACATCCCTTTTGTCCCCGTCCCTTAATTTTGGGGAGCTTAGCGTGAGAAAAGTTTTCTCGAGTGTTCTTCTGAAACAAAGAGTTCGGACAAACGAGCAAAATTTGGTCGGTGAAAACAGTGCAAATATTTTCCTCAAGGCTATTAGACCAAGGAAGTATTCCCGTTACATACGTTTCAATTTCCTTGGATGGCAGTACGTCTCCGGAAGTTTGCCTGATGGGCATGCACTTGAGCGAATGGACTTCCCTCGGGTAAGACCGAGTTTAATATTTTATTTTTGTCTCCTCCTCACAAAATTGATATGGATCCCATCTATTCCTAGTGTGTGAAGAATTTGTGACTTTTTAGCAAGTATTGTATATGGAATTGTGAATCAAATTTCTTTTGTGTGTGTACATATTTAACGGATTTTTTTGAGGTACACTGACCTTTTTCTGAGGTACACTGACCTTTTTCTGTATGATCCAGACGGAGATTATTTAAGGCAGTGGCTATCCGAGTTGGCGCAAATACCATGCGAGTGGATCCATCATCCATATGATGCACCTGAGTAAGTGCTTAACGGTGTGTCTGGCAACCAGGATTTGAGAGTATTTCATGGGATTTTAATTTAAAAATCCTATTTTTACTGTTTGGCAAGGTGATTTAAAAAAAGAATTCGGATTTGTTTAGAATTTTATGGGATTTCGTGGGATTTTAACGAGTATATCCAATTTTCATCAAATTTGATAAGATTTGGTATGATTTGGATTTTAAAAACCTACAATTACTTTTTTATCCAAATCTCATCATATTCGATTTATATTTAGATGATTTCTAAGGATAGCGTAGTAAAATTTTAAAATTCCAAATTCGAATCATTTTTTCTCCAAACAAAAAATGGATTTGTAAATACCATTTTTTAAACCAAAAACCAAATAAAATTTCAAATACTTGAATTTTCAAATCCAATTCCAATTCCAATTCCAATTCCAATTCCAAATTCATATTTTGAAAAAACCAAGCGCACTGTAAGTCTGCAGGTGTCGACTTGGGATGAAACTACCCAAAGCCTATAATTGACATAGATTTAGCCAGAGCTCGGCTAACTGAATCCATATCAATCATGCGTGGAAAAGAATTATCAGCCAAAGCTGATGAAACAGATGAAAAAGTATTTGGTAACTATGATGCACACATCAGTTCGGCCATTCCCAACGCAGTTGGGCAAGAATTTGTTTCCTGATGCCTCGTCTCACTGTCGAAGGGTGACCTCAATGCAATATATATAATATTATTATTAATAATTTTTTAGTCATATATAATTAATTTACGAAAAATATAAAATAGAATATTTATAATTATGCTAAACATTAAATAATTTATATTATTTAGTTGGTTGATTGAAATTAGAGATAGAATACGAGTGTTGAAGAGAAAAAAATTATGAAAAATAAAAATGATAAACTTCACCAACACACTAAAATATTTAACATATGAAGTTTAACTTTGATATAGTTTCGAGAAACTAATTTATTTATGTTTTTGTATTTTAATTATTAAATATTTTGGAAATATGGTAAGAGTAAATTTGGACATTGTAATAAAAATATAAATACAATTTTTATTAATGATTTATATATTATAAGTGAGAATATTTGAATGTTAGAAAATGACTGAGATATATTAATTATGTAATAAAGTCGGTTGGAAACAACCCAATGTTTTGGAGATGATGTGCCATATAATTGAAACATGTAGCCTTTTTTTATTTATTTATCTATCACCAAGTATTTTATATTTTTATCATTTGTTTAATATACTCGTCAGCCTCGTAATATTCTCAAAAGACTAAGGGCATATTTGGTAGTTTACAAACTGAGAGTGACGTACGTATCTGATAGTAATAGAATCCAACTGTAACTGTGGTTGGATTGCTTAGTGGGATCTTGAGGCAGCTGACAACATGATCATCAAAGCTTTGAGAAGAGAGTTTCTACCATCTATTTACATTAGGTTTACGCTTAATTAATAGCATTGTATGTTACTTTTGATTGGAGGATAAAATTACGAAATGATTAAGAGATAAATGATAAAAAAAATGATTGAAATAGATAATGATAAAATAATATTATGTTTGGTATGATTATTAAAAATGTGATAATTAAGAATCTTTTGATGAATTGACAAAATTGTCCATCCACTTCGACGGCGTTGTGGTGGCTGACAATCGGCGGTCGGGGACGGTGGTCGACGGGATCGACGGTCTGCGGTCTGCCAGGGATCGGTGGTCGGCCGGCGGTCGGTGACGAGAAGTGTTGGTGAGTTTGGATATATGAGAAGGGTAAAATTGAAAAAATATGATGTATTAAGACTTGGATAAATAATCCTATTGGGTGAGTAGTGTTATCCCAGTTAATATAACCTAGTCATTTATATGAGGGATTGACTTGGTTAAATAAAAATCCTACCAAACATGATATTAGGTGGGTTAAAATATCATAAACCCGCCTAATCCATCCAATCAAACGTAGCGTAATAGATACAATTTATCTTATTTACATAACTCACCATATATTGTTCATTAATTAACATCAGTGAAAATTAATTTTGAGTACATGTCGATTCGATTTATAATTGAAGTGAACAATAATAATCGTGACATAAAATTAAAAATAATATTTTTAATGTGTCGAGTCGGAATAAATATTTTTCTTACAAAATTAATACAAGAAACAATCTCATGCAAATTTTGTGTTAATATTTTGTAATATTGGAGAACCAAAAAGTTTTGTAATTTTTATCATGGAACATATAGATAAGGGATATATTTGGGATATAATAATTATCCAACAGAGAATGATCGAAATATGTTGATATATTAAATAAATAAAACTATCGATTAAGGAAGCAAACATCGTAGTTTGAGATATGTTGCGATCCCCCAGTCCGGGGATTTTTTTTTTTTAAAACTCCACGTGTCAACTGGTGATTGGGTCTCCTTGTACCAGAATATCGCAACCTCAAAAATTCCAGCCATCGCTTTATAAATATACACCCCCATGCCATTGTACTCGTTTTCCGAGAGGGGAAAAAAATAATCAGCAGCGATGAGTGAAGCGCTAAAGAGAAACTACAGAGTAGGCGAGGAGATTGGTCGGGGAAGATACGCTGCCGTATTCAGGTGCCACTCCCTCGATTCTGCAGATTGCTTCGCCGTCAAGTCCATAGAGAAGCGCCTCATCCAAAACGACTCCATCGATACCCTGTGTTTACTCAATGAAGCCAAGCTCACGAGCCTCGTCTCCGATCATAAGAATGTGTTGGGGATTTTTGATGTTTACGAAGATGATGAGTTTCTCCATATGGTGCTGGAGTACTGCGGGTCCACGGATCTCTATCAAAGGATCACGGCCCAACTCGCTTTCACTGAACTGGAGTCCCACCGAGTCATGGTGAGTTTTGTTTTCCAAGGACTAGGATTTATTCTGGGAGAATGCAATAATATAATACTACTTTTTGTGGGGACAAATTTGATGATTTAGTCGAGAAAGTGTTGGAATTCGCAGTTTTTAATCTGATAACATTCTACAAATCTTGGGTTGGATCTTTGCGTTTGTTTGGGGTGCTAGACTGGAAACAACAATTTATAAGTTATCCATGAGGGACCATGACTTCACTTTTTGACTATTCGATGAAAATAGTACAATTCGTGATCTCTATTCAAATTATGCTTTTGCCCTTCGATTTTATATATTTTACTTAATTATGTGTGCTTGTCTTGTGAACAGAAGTTTTCGTGGTGTTTATTTTGCTTCCTTCTGTTTTTAGTTTTGTGTTAGATTCTTATTCTGTGGTCAATATCTGTTTCCCGAGAGAAATATGTGTGCAAGAAAATCAATTAATAAACCGAAACATTTGGATATTTGATCGCTAGATTTGGCTTGCTTGACATAACTCGTTCAAATTCTATCATTTTGACGAGGAGCGAAAAATGTATTATGATGGCCACCACAATTTGGAATTTTTCAGGTACCACTAATGGAAGCCATATCTCACTGCCACAGCCGCGGTGTAGCCCACCGAGACATCAAGCCAGAAAACATTCTCTTCAACAGCTATAACGAGCTCAAGCTGGCGGACTTTGGCTCAGCTGAATACTTCCACAGTGGGGGACTAATGTCTGGCATTGTTGGGACACCGTACTATGTCGCCCCTGAGGTGGTGGCTGGCCGGGAGTACAATGAAAAGGTCGATATATGGAGTGCAGGTGTCATATTGTACATAATGTTATCCGGGATCCCTCCCTTTTACGGGGAATCTGTGACAGAGATCTTTGAGTCCGTGTTGAGGGCGAATTTGAGATACCCTAAGAGTAATTTCGGCTCGGCTTCTTGTGAAGTAAAAGATTTGATGAGACGGATGCTCTGTAAGGACGTGTCTCGAAGGTTCTCGGCTGAACAAGTGCTAGGTATGTGATTCTTGTTTTTGTGTATGTTCTTGACTTGTTTCAATGTGACTTCTTAGCTTGTAGAATTGCACAGAAGAACGTTATTTCTCATTGCATGCGGCATGTTTGGAAAATTTGAGCAATTTATGAAATTAACTATAAATTTTGGTGATGCACCAACGGATATTCAGCTTCAACAGCATTTAAAACAACTCAAGTTTAGTCTAAGCCAGTTAGGCCTCGAGCCATTCGGTGATTTGTGGTTCAGATTTATCCTTTGGGCCAAACGGAACAAAATTCAGCTTGCCCACTTGATCCACTAGGCCCCTTCTCTACTAATCATTTCAAGAGCTTGTGAAACTTGATTGTTTGTCTTATATCCACTGCTGAAGATTGGATACGCCAAACCTTTGCTTTTTTCGAAGTCATGTCGATTTTTTTTTGCATATTCTGTAGCTTCAGAAAATTGAGCAACTTGACAAATCTTTTGCAGCACATCCATGGATGACAAGCAGCGGAGTCTCCTGAACAGAGTGCTGCTATCTAACCTGAGAAGATGCTTTCAAGTCTTCCAAATATCAGACAAGCCTATATAATATATATATATATAGCTCTAAATTGTAGGAGCCTTTGTTAATAGACGTAGATAGTTTTACTCTTTGCTCGAGGCGTTGAGCACAAATTTTTGCACGAGTAACCTCGTGATATACTACACTTGCTGTGAATCTATTTTGTCAATCTCTTTCCATCGAGTAATGTTAGTTTCCGAAATATCGCAGTTTCGATCGTTCATTATAATAACAAATGGTTATTTAATTAATCGAGTTAATTTTAACATGGCAAGTTTTATTTGTTTAATATATCGTCCGTATTCAAGAAAGAATTCGATTATAATTAATTCACGATTTTCAAATCTCTTTAATTGTAAAATTCAAAATCTAATAAATACCATGTTAGTTTAAAATTAATGTGCGGGATGATGAGATTAAGTAAAATTATTGTTAATATAAATATCAACCACGAAATGAATATGTAGAAAAGAAAGTCAATCAATCTTAACAACTGATTCCAATAACTTTTATGCAAAAAAAATTTTGTGCGATGATATCACGAGTCAATTTTGTGATACAAATTTTATATTTGAATTATATATGAAAAAATAATATTTTTTATATGAAAAATATTACTTATTATTCGTTTTTTAAATAAAACGAGTTCACAAAACTGATAGCTGCAAAAAATGAATCAAATGAAATTTTGATCTTCGAAATTTTCATTATATGAACAATTTTTTGTCATTGATACATCGGTACTGTCAGTTCGTTGATTGAGGTTATGATGTGTTCACAATTATTTAATTAGTGAGTTTTTAATTTACTAATTAAATAATATTATTAGTATTAGTGACTACTTATATGTAAAAAATTCTCATAAAATATTTTAGATGATATAAAAATAATTAACTAATTTAATCAAAGAAATTAAATAATGATTATTCAATTTAAAATAATATGTATGTGCGTACAGTATATGTGCATGTTTCTCATTTGGCCGACTCATTTTGGACTTCTGATGATGTGATTATGAATTAAACTTTATAAATATTTCATTGATAGTCACCTGAAACAAGACTATCTTCCCACGTACAATTTTCGGCCACGAGACTTTTTCAAAAAAAAAAAATAAAATAATTTCGTGACCACTTCCACTGTCATCATCGTCGCAAAATTTCTAAAACTGCGGCCAATCAGTCTCAACGTAAAGTTTGTTTAAGATCTCTAGTGCGATATAAACATGAAATCCAGTCTCCGATCGTGGACTTGATTAGGTGATCAAATCAGAGAGTTCCGTTTGAATGTATATATAAGATGGATTGGCTCCGCTAATCTCAAACTCGTTTGGTGTTAAATGTCATATACGATAAGATGATTATTCTTTTTTTGAAGTCGATAAGGTTATAATTCTAAATATCCTATAGATATTTAAATTCACACGATGTCCAATGAACATTTCGAACCTCGAAACTAAAATTTTAAACTTCTATTTTGTTTTGAGCGTGGAAAAATGATACTCCAATAATATTATTCGGCCTAAAAGCTTGGTCACCATAGAGACGCAGAAGAGATCGTAGGCATCAGTGAAAAAACCCATCCCGATGAATAATATCGCAGTAAAATGATTTGGCCGCATCGAGAGCGTAAAGAACATTCAAATAAAAATAAATAGATATTTAATTGAGATTATTTTTTTATATACTCGAAAAAGATTGAAAATTAAATTTAATTTTCATACTAAATATATAAGTAATAATATTCTATCCATTAAGGTAGTTTGGTTAAAGTACTCTAAATTCAATTTAAATCAACTTCCATGTAGATGACTTAAAATCCCATCGGAGACTTGGCTGTGCGCAGATTGTCAAGTCAACGGGACAACGATAGTTTGTAACATTAATTGCTCTGCAATGTATGGAAGGGAAAATCGGGCATGCATTTAATTGAAATCCCAGTCATTTTCTCTCAATTAAGAACGTATTAAAAGTTTTATTACTAATTTTTACAAGAGATTACCCGAGATTGAGACAGGAAAAAACAAATTAAACATATTATATTTTTGTTACTATATATTCTCGAAGATATAATTTCCTAAGCTCTAAACGCAAAGGGATTGACAGGTCGAGATTATATTCGACGTTGTATCCATTTTTGGTCATGAATACAATCACGCATATATCTATTGAAAAAATTGGCCAGTTTACTTTACAAGGATTGTCAATTTTTATATGGAAGGTAAACAAGATAAAGGGGGAAGGAATAGGAAGTAGCCTGATTTCATTTCAATTTAAATAAAGTCAACTTATGCCTTTAAATTAAATGTAACGCGGATTTATAGTAATACTTTTTAAAATTATTCTTTATATTTTGTTTTTAAACTCAAAGTTAATATTAGGGTTGAAAGTGCATGTGTATATTAACATTAATTAAGGTTAGTTTTGCATTTTACACTCGAAGTCTCAAATATGTGATTGTGAAGTAATTTTTATATTAGATATAAATATCAATTTTAGAAAGAAAAATTGCATATTGTGTGATTATGTTTGAATAACTTTTTTCCTCCATCAAATTATATATTTGAGTGTTTCTTTCATCGAATTTAATTTGCATGTGAATTACTCCTTAATAAAATAAAACAAACATAGACAGAGATGTGAAAAACTTTCCATGAATAATATAGAAAATGCATGAAATATAAAAATATGTATTGAGGTATGGTCGTCATTGCCTAACTGCAGAAGCAAATTAAACTTATAAGCCAATACCATTTACAACCTTTTCACTAAGTCACTGTGTGTGTTTCAAATTCTCAAAATAATGAGTACACTTATTTATGGTCATCCATTTTTAAATTTTTTTTTTTAAAAAAAAGCCGAAATGAATTTAATTTTAATTATATGCGAAAGAACATAAACAAATGGTTTCAATTGTTATGTTTTCGATTTTATATATATATATATATATATATACGAGTATGTTTCCAACCAACATAAGGTCAGATTGTTGGAGATATATAGATGAAAAATATATTTTATTTTTATTTTTGTCGAGATAACTTGAAAAAAATGACTCCATGGAATATTATGAATTTGTTTATAATATCCTCCTAATGATCGCTTTCCGCATGCGATTGCGATTGCGATTACGATTGCCGGCCAAATGCTATATAATTTAATATTTTGAACTCGTGGGATTGGTCCATGTTAACTTTTTCGATCTGTAGTGTTAATGCCTTGTTGTCGTGTGAGATTAAACTAAATATTATATTCATACGAATATGAATGGCCGTCGGATAATTAGCTAGCAACAAATCATACAACCGAGTTTACCCACTCCAAATCAACTGCTCACTTCGTTTGGGACAAACACTAGCTGACAAATAAAATCGGGCAAAATTCACTTGAGATTGTTAATCAATTTTGTTATATATTTTTCAAATAAAAAAAATCGTTATTTTTTATGTCAAATGTATCTTCTTCATAGAAAATATAGATCTAATCGATTCGTCTTACTATATAGATCAATTAGACTATCTCACAAGATACTTACTCATAAAATTAACGAAAATAGTTAATGTTTTCATGAACTAAGTACTTAGGTTTACAACCATTCTGTGACGTAAATGAAGCCAACCAAATTTTATAATGACTTACTCTAACACGATTGTTTTCTTCCCACATATCCCATGTCAAACACAAGATTGAATACGAATAACGTGTATATCACCCAAATATGCATGCATGGCGCCTTTTTTTTCTTTTCGATCAAACTACACCGGAACAGTCCTATTGGGCTGAGCGACCATTTCCGTTGCATCTCCGTCGGATGCATCATCATTTTCCCCGGACAACTCCTCCAGCGATTTTCCTTTCGGCTCCGGCACCAGGAAAGTGAAAAGGAAACCCAAAGCATTCACACAACCAAGCACAATCAGCGAGTACTTCACACCGATCCCCGCCGGGTATCCAGCATCCCTCTTGCTCGGATCTTTCGGTTGAGCAGCATACAAGAACCCGAATGCTCCCACTATTGCCCCTGCCTTTCCGGCCGCCGCCGATATCCCGTGGCACGTTGACCTCAAACGGGCTGGGAAGATCTCAGCCGGGACCACAAATGTTGTGGCGTTTGGCCCAAAATTGGCGAAGAAGAATGTTAATGCATACATTGCCACGAACCCGAATCTGTTTTCCGGGATAGTCCAGTGATTGTACGGGATTGCAAGTGCGAACATGAACACTGTCATGAAGAAGAAACCAATTAACTGGATGGTGAATCTTCCAATTATATCGATTAAGGCTACTGTAACCCAGTATCCAGGAACGGTGCTGCATAGTGCAATCAATGTTTGGGCTCTAGCGATTCTGTATACTTCGTGAACTGCGTTCATTTCTTCAGCATGTGGAATCCATCCAATGGCGCTGAAGATGTCCTTTTGGAATAGATTATTACTGTAAAAAGCTATGTCCAGCAAGAACCATGTTGTCGTCGTGCCCAGAAGGTGGACGCCATGGCGATGGAGGAATTCTTTTGAAAACAAGCCATATTGATTTGTCGGATTTCTGGAAATTTCTTCCGCTTCAAGCTCCACATTCAGCACTTTAGCCATGTCTTTAGCTGCCTGCTTCGCATTTTTCGCCACGAGAGCTGTGTACCGAGCGGTCTCCGGCATCTTCATCCGCCAGTAAAACGTCAGTGCGGCCGGAACAGCACCGAACATGAGAATTATACGCCAAATATAGTCTGCCTGTGGCACGGTTGAAGCAGATGGTAGCTCCTTATATGTAGGTGCTGCGTATGCATGATTAAATGCCGAAGAGACAATCAACGCAACAATCCCACTAGTAAGAATCCCAAATCCCTGCATAGCAAAGACCGCAGCTATAAATGCCCCACGAGTCCGTTTATTAGCATACTCAGACATGATCGTGGCAGAAAGTGGGTAGTCGCCTCCAATACCGAAACCCAGCCAGAATCTAAAGAAGCACAGAGTAGCCATGACACCTTGTGGAGAATCCCCGAACGAAAGACCGGAGGCCAGCGAGCAACCGATCATGAGGACTAATGTCAGTCCGTACACTTTTTTACGGCCCAATTTGTCACCAAGCCACCCGAAGAAGAGCTGTCCCATTAATGTCCCGACTAGGGCGACACCGGTGACAGAGGAAGCGACGTGAGGAGGTAAAGTTCCGGGTTTTGGCTTAGTCGTATCTGTGTAGTATATTCGACCGAGTAATTTTGTGACCAAGGAGATGGCAAATAGGTCGTACGCATCGGTGAAAAATCCCATTCCAGCTATCACAATAGCAGTGAAATGGTAGAGCTGTGTTTTGGCAACGTCGAGTGCATCGAGCACTTTCAATTGCTCTCTGGCCATCTTGCAGTGAACTTGGAAACTCCCTGCAAAACAAGTGGAAAAAGAATAATCAAAATGAGAAAATTAGGACCAAGAAAACCAAGTTTTGGAATATTGAAACTGAAACTCAAGGAGGAGAAAAATAGGACCAAGAAAATGCAGACAGGAGACGCACACTTAATTAATTAGCTCGGAGATGGAGTTTATATGGTATTTGAAGGGATTGTATGTAGGGAGAAAGGGATTGTTTTGGAATATTTATGGTATATCCTGCCAAATATTAATTCTTTACTCAAGAAATTTACACGATTGATTCATCTCTTTAACGTGTTCACTAATTACAAAACTCTCATTGTTGGGGACAGTATTATTTATTTGGCTGCATACTTGCAATAAATTTCCTTGTAAATGGATATGTTTTTGTTCTTTCACATCATTTTCAAGAAAACAAGTAGTAATTCATATCTTACTCACAAGCAAAGCCCACACGCTTTACTCAAAGCGTGTTCACCAGAGTTTTCGTCGTGGTTTTTAATTAAAAAATATATACAAATGAAAAAGTTTTATAAAGATAACAAAATGTGAGAAATTTTAAAATTATAACATTTTAATGGGATAAATTGTTTTTTATAATTTTTTTTACGCCTATATCATGCATAGACGCATAAGAGTCTGTTAAAATTATAACATTTCCTTATTATAAAATTTAAAATTATAACATTTTCTTATTGCAGGAAAGCAGTCACGAACTTTAAGGAAGACATTGGTTACGTTGGTCTACGTGTTTTTACGTGTTTCAGAAATCATAGACCTTATAAAAGAATCCGACAGTTGCAGATTTTATTAATGAGAATAGATTGACTAATAATGTAGCTCATAACATTGCTCATTTTTCTTCTTACTACTATTCATCTTTTGTGTGGATGAATGACGAATTTCCTTTGTGGTTAATAAATCTTGTAACAATTGATCTATCTCAATAAAATTACAAATTTTACTATAAAAAAAAAAAAAGAGTCTGTTAATAATTGACATTTCTCGATCTTCTCATATTTTGCATTATTTTTAAAAACTCCAGAAAATCACCTTATTCTTGCTATTAAATTTATTTTAAAATAATTTTTTAAAACCCATTACTATTATCATTCAAATAATAATAATAATAATAATAATAATAATTTTATTGGTAATAGTAATGGTTTTTTTTTAAAAAAATTAATCGCAAGAATAAGGTGATTTGCTAGAGTTTTAAAAATAATGCAAAATATTAGAAGATTGAGGAGTGTAAATTATTGTCAAACAAATACATACATCATGATATAAGATGAATTTTGTTCCCCAAAAGAGTAAAAAATACGGCCAAATGTGGCCCATTTTTTTTTTTTTACTATTTTAATAAGATCCGAGGAATTGTTCCTCGGATTGTTACACTTTTTAAATTTCCCCCAATTTGTTATACTCTCATCGAACAAAATTAATTTTACAATATTTTATTAAAACCCCCTTCTCGTCACCTCGGAAACCCAGCATGATTCGGCTTCCCCATTTTTTTTCCTTTTCCTTTTGAAATACCAGAGTTTTTTATTTTAATAAAAAAGAAAAATCAACAGCAGCACATGGAGAAGTATCATTAACATTGACCGGTGATAATGATGGATAATTTTGCAAGAAAACTCGAAAATATCGACTAAAATATTGAACAAAAATAACAGATGAACAATAACGATTTCTACAATGTATAGTGTTCAAATCAGAGATTAGATGGCAATTTGGGTACCATCCTCTTCCCTATTAAAAAAATGATATTTTATTATTGGCACCAATTAATGTAATGATAAATGAAGCTGCATGCATATATATTAGTTTTCCATTTTTAGTCTCGTTTGTCAATTAAGTTATGATCTTAGTTCATTAATTTACAACTTTTTTCAATGTGTTTTAAGAGATATTGTAATATAAATTATTAATAATATATTATATACTCATATTATCTGATTTGATTTTAATGTCAATCTGACATATTGTTATATGGTTTTTCTTTTCATTTGTTTAAAAATTGGAATCCATATATGTTTTCTCCTTTAAAATGGGGGTTAATTGCAAAATATTGTGGTAAATTTGAGATAAAATGCATTGGGCCCAGATGAAAATGGTCAATAAAATAAATAAAATTGAACAAGACCCACTACTTAATTAATTGTGAGGTCCAAGCCCGGAAACACTCTTCTCCTCTCCCTACCGTAAGCAGGAAAGAGAGAGCCGTCGTTAAAAATTATGGTGCATGTAACTGAATCATATATCTTTATGTCATGATTCGTGCTTTCTCGTGTTCAGATGCAGCGGAAGTTTTAAAATTTTTGTTTTATCTTTACAATCAAAATATTTAGATACTCGTATGATTTGTATTGAGTAAACATACATAAGATGTTTGAACATTTACCTTTAGTAAATTTTCACTTGACTTCAGCTACGCCGTTGTTATAAGTGAACGCAGCTCTTGTTGTAAATCTCACGTAGGTTCTTTAATTCTCCTTCTTTGATTTTCAAATCAGGTTCACGACCGGATTATTTGTTCCTCTTTTAACTTGCACTAGAAAAGTAGAAGATCTTTTAGGTTGAAAGTAATCAAACAAGAGAAGGCTCAAAACCCTTTGAAAAATCAAAGGTGTAGGCCGAAATTATGAGGAGGATTTTCGAAATTCCTTTCTTGGAAGCTAGGGTTTCGAAATTTGCATGAATTAATTATGTTAACCTTAAATATAATACATATATATAAGCTTATGACTCATTAATTAAATAAAATATTTAATGAACTTAATCAATTAATTATTCAATCCACTCGGACAACCAGTAGACACGTGGGTCATACCCAAAATGTAAAATATATGTATATTTTTTCAGAATTAAAGCTTTTTTGTGTGTGAATGAAAACCTCCAAACATCGATAATATTCTTTATTGATTATTTTTAAAGAAGCCTCGGTGTAATGTAATTATTATGAGTACGTATAATGTTGATCGTATTTTGCAACTAATTTGTGTTGGAATAATGAATTATCTTTATGTTGAGATTATTAATGGCATATTTCTTTTTAAAAATCTCGAATCAAGATCTCATAATTGACTCTGACATTTTAATTAAGCGAATTGCTGTTGTCCATATCTTAGAGAACACATGCATGCATGCAGTCACAAAATATTACTTTGTCGTGATTTTCCTAGAGGAATTTATTTTCGGTTGCCTCACGACAAGACAGGTAATTAACAATTGCATGATTGACCTAATTACTTGGAATGTCTCATGTGATATCATTTATTTTATTTCTGCAGGCAAGTTTTTACTAAATATCAACTTAATTTTATCACGTGATTCGAACTAGCTAGGAGGCGAAACTTTCGGCCTTTTCTCGAACGTGGATTTGAGACAGATGTAAGGAATAACAGTATATACGTTTTGAAAGCTGGATTACTCATTATTCAGCCAGCCTGCAGGAGCCATAGATAATTCACTTTAATTATCCATCCAAAAGCTGTTCTAAATATTCAACACCCAAATCCTCAAACACCTCCACATTCTTCACCTTTATTCCCCTTGCTTTCCCTCTCCTTTGGCCATGTCGCCGTCTCATTGAGTGCTTCTTTTTCAACGCCATCAACGGAGAAAACCCCTCCTCCTGCATGATTGAACACCTAATATCTCTCAAAGAATCACTCACCCTCTCCACATGGAAAGTTCAGCACCGCTGCCTGCCCTCTCATCATAAAAGCTGCCTGATCATATGACAGCGCCGCTTCCTCGGCCGTTTCGAAAGTACCAAGCCAAACCCTGGCTCCATTTCTAGTCGAATCTCTTATCTCCGAAGCGAACTTCCCCCACGGCCGCCGCCTCACCCCTCTGTACGCTTTCTCTTTGACTTCTCCTCCGTTCTCCGGCAATGAATTCACTTCGTCGTTATCCCTCGTTTGGCTGTGGTCGTAGAATGAGATGGATTCTGGCTTTTCTTGAGCTGCTTCGGCTAAAATGCCAAACAGGAGCATTTCTTGAGAATCATCTTCGTTGAACGGAAGGGAATTTGTTGAGGTTTTGGAATCCCGATCCCATGGTTTGACACTTTGACTGATGTATCAAAGGATGAAATATCAAAGGAGAAATCAGTAGTGAGTGAGTGGGAAAAATTTGAGAATTCCATTGAAAGTTGTAATAAAGTTTTATCTTGTTTGCTTGCACAACTTTTTGGTAGAATTTTGTTTCTAGAGGTAAAGTGATACGAGGGTTCTGTTCATAGCAATTAGAAATCTATTTCGGGGTATATATCTATCGGGGGTCTCGTGCTTTTTCTTTCCTTTTTTTGAATAAATAACTGCCAGTGGAACGAACAAATGTTATACGTGGTTAATTCAAAGGATACAAGGAGGACCCTCGATCCATCTCTTTTACAAACCCAAATATTACATGCATGCATAAATTTATTTCATTTCTTGTGAGACCGTCTCACGAGCCGTATTTGTGAGACATATATCTTATTTGAGTTATCCATGAAAAGTATTATTTTTTATGCTAAGAGTATTACTTTTTATTTTGAATATCAGCATGGTTAAACCGTTTCAAATATAAAGATTCGTGAGATCGTTTCACAAGAAACCTCCTCAGTAAAAAAAAAGGTGGTTCACGGGTACTTATTTAATTAGGATTACTTTTAAGATTTTGAATAAAAAGTTGAATTTTACTTTACTTTGTATTCAACCCAGATAGAGTCAAAGTGTCAGTGTGGAACTGATAATAAAATCCTTTTTATTTTTACTAGAATAATGATGCTCCCACATATCCAGCAAAGGTTTAGTGCAATCAGATGGGTTATATTGTTTTGTGTCAGGCCAGATACATGCTACTTTATTGTTAAATTTTATTATTATTTTCCAGCAGCGTAGTTTTAACGGTCAATGATGTTTTTCTTAAAAAAAATTCATTAAAAATTGGGTTTTGGGCCAAGTAGAAAGTTGATTAGATTGGAATTGGCCTGATGATGGATCGAGTGGTTTAGGACTTCAGCCCAAATGATCCACGGGCAAAGCAGAAATGGGCTCTCACCCACCCTTGAATTGAAAGAAACAAACACAGTATATTATCTTAATTTCTCGAATTATATATAATTTCTTATATTTTAGTATAATTGTCATGCAAATGCAAATGAAGAAATTTGCACATGATCCCACTTGAAATTTAAATCTACACTGGAACCATTCTTTAATCCATCAACAATGAAGAAAAGATCGCGCCTTACAGGAAATCGATTTCCGACTTGTGAAAACAATATTATGCCCAAGTACCAAAAGATGAAAGCGGTTCTACATCCCGACTATCGAATTCCAACACAATATGTTCTTACAAAAAGTTCATGTCTGAAATTAAATCAAATCCGTAATTTTTTGGCAGCAACTTTCTTTAAAAAAAATTGAATAATGCATATATCTAAGTAACACTTAGAGCTCCAACTCCCAGCAAAATGCGATGAGCTACTCCGCAGATTATACTCTTTGGTCATATTCCACGACGGCTCAAGTCGCTGCTGGCTCAAATCTTCCATTTACAGTCTTCTCCAGATGGGTATATATATCAATAGAGACTTGGTTCATGATATGGAATCTCAACTTGACCATCTCTTGGAATAAATGAAGCTTATTGGAAACAACGGTCCAAGAGCGGATTGGATGGATAGTCGGAGGAGATCGTAATACTAAGTTCTTCTATCATGAAGCTTCTACCCGACGTCGGCACAATAAGACTACAGGGATCCAGACCATGTCATCTGATTGGGTTAAAAATCCAACTGAAGTGCAAGCCATTTTTCTGAGCTACTTTAAAGCATTGTTCACCACATCCAAGCCTTCATCATTCTCTATCCGTTCAGCTCTTTCTGGTATTGGATCTCGGGTTACAGGACAAATGCGAGCTTCATTGGATGCACCATAGACAGCAGAGGAAGTCCATAGGCATTATTTGGAAAGCGCCTGGACCAGATGGCTTTCAAGCAGGATTCTTTCAATCTCATTGGAATTTGGTAGGTGAACAAACTACATCACTATGACTACAGATTTTGAATGGTACAAGCTCTATAGGTGACCTCAATACCACTTTTCTGGTCACTGAATTTCGCCCAATTAGCTTATGCAATGTCATTGCAAAAATAGTAGCTAAGGCAACCGCGAATCGTCTCAAACATCACCTTCAAGAAATGATCGATCAAGAACAAAGTGCATTTTTTCCTGGACGTTTGATCACGGATAATATTTTTTTAGCATTTGAAAGTCTGCATACGATCCGTAAGCGAAAGACCGGAAGAAAAGGATTGATGGCCATCAAAATTGATATGAATAAAGCATATGATCGGGTTGAATGGGATTTTTTAAGTGCTATAATGACACAATTGGGATTCTCTACTTAATGGGCGAATTGAGTAATGGATTTTGTGAGTCCTACAATATTCTCAATCTTGATAAACTGAAAACCAACAGAAGCCATTCAACCATCTCGTGGCCTAAGACAAGGATGCCCGTTGTCACCATACTTATTCCTACTATGCTCACAGGTCCTATCTTCTCTTTTGAATCTCCAATTTGATTTGGATAACCTGTGCGGAGTGAGATGTGCTCGTAATGACCCTGTCATAACCCACTTGTTTTTTTTCAAACGATACATTGCTGTCTGGAAATACTGGTGTGGAGAATTGTCATATAATTCGAGAGGTGTTACAGACATATGAAGCAGCTTCAAGCCAAGTTATTAATCTCAACAAATTTTGTATCATATTCAGTCCCAATACAAGCCGCGAGCTGAAGGATCTCGTTTTCTCTTCCCTGCACATGCTCAGTAATGAATCCTTCGAAGCATGATCTAGGCCTTTCAGCCTTCACGGGGAGAAACAAGCAGCGAGTTTTTTATGTCATAAAAGAGAAGGTGTGGAATGAATTACTGGGATGGAAAAGAAAGTTGTTCTCAGTGGGTGGTCGACAGATATGTATCAAGGCAGTAGCGCAAGCTATTCCAGCTTATACTATGAGCATATTTCGACTTACCAACAGGTCTATGCAATCGATTACGATCAATGATAGTTAAGTTTTGGTGGAGTGACAATAACGATGAAAGATGTATCTATTAGTGTAAAAATGAGTTATGTCGACCAAAAAATCACGGAGGGATATGGACTTTTGAGATCTAACTTTTTTTAATCAATCCCTATCGATAAACAAGCTCGGCGAATCCTGAAAAACCCGACTTCTTTTGTAGCCAGATTATTTTACATGAAATATTTTCCATCTGGAAATTTCCTCGGTGCAAAGGCTGGCCAAAACTTATCTGTAGTGTTGGAGAAATTTGATGTGGGGCAGAGATTTGCTGGTCAAAAGAATCCGATGGCGGGTTGGCAATGGTACAAACATACAAGTCTTCAATAATCCATGGCTACTGAGACCTCATTAATTCAAACCTGTAACCATCTCAATTTGAAACCAGTATAATCTAATGATATCAGATTTGTTAAATGAATCTGGAGAATGGGATTTGAACAAAGTGAATAATTCACAAACAGGGAAATTGGTCATGCAGAGCTGAAGTGAATCCGTGATGTGGAATTCAAGCTACTGACATTTTAAATAGTTAGTAGGATCACTTTCACTTTTACAGGGGATTTATTAAATGCCTAGGTCCTATCGTTTGTACGACCTTAGAAATATTATGTGCAAGATCTTTGCCCACACCTACAAGCAAGTATCATAAATTAATTCAAAGAAGATATATATATTGTTTATCCCATCCAAATATAAAATATACGTACACATTAACCAAAAGCAAAATTTACGAATTTTTTCCACTGGAGTAAATGCTATAACTAGTTTGTTCAGATTAAATTCTTGCCCCTACCCTCTCAACATAAAAAAAGGAAAAAGGTCCATACATAAGCATTCACATCCAAATTAACTTTCTTCTGTCTTCTTCCATTGTACAAGCATTAAATCCCACCTAAATTTTCTCAAGTTGGTCCCTCCCCCCAACCATCTTCCTCCATCCATATTGCTCTTCGTTTGAGCATTTTTCTATGTTCCATAATTAAAACATCTCCTCACGGTACCACCTTCTTTAGCTCAATCCTTAATTAGCTTCTCCACTCTTGACACGAGACAAACTTAACTTCTCCCATTCATTAATGAACACGGTCATGTTCTTAAGTTGATCTAGATTTCTATTTTTCGTACATTTTTCTTCAAATGGTGACTCCATCTCTGCATCCATCACACCCTGGTTTCCCAATTATAGCGTTCGCCATTATAGGCATTTTAGCCACAGCTCTCTTGCTGCTTAGCTACTACATCTTTGTGATCAAATGTTGCTTGAATTGGCACCGGATCGATCTGTTGACCCGATTTTCGGTCTCTAGAAGACCTCATATTGAAGACCCTTTGATGGTTCACTCTCCTTTGGCCGAGAATCGGGGACTCGACCATGCTGCAATAAGATCAATCCCTATTTTACAGTTCATGAAATTAGGCGATACAAAAGATGAATCAGAAAATGTCGAAATGTGTGGTTTGTTTGAATGAGTTTCAAGAAAGGGATAAGCTAAGAATTATCCCCTACTGTCGCCATGTATTTGACATAGATTGTATAGATGTTTAGCTTCAAAACAATGCTAACTGTCCACTTTGCAGAACCAGCATCTCAGGCCACGACAAACCCTGACATCAAGTTCCATGTAAACCAGGTTCTTGCTCCAAATCCCGCTCAAGATCAAAATCCCAACACAAATGATTCACTTTTCAGGGATGAAGATTATGTGGTGATTGAAATAAGATCCGAAAGACAAACCACCCGTTCAAGTACTCCATTACATTTCAGCTCTGGCGAGTTCCTATCCATCATCCCTTCACCGAGAAATATAGAACCCGGGAATTTGCTCAAGAAAAGTAAAAAGTTCAGCTATATATCGAGCATGGGAGATGAGTGTATTGACATCAGGAAGAAAGATGAACAATTTACCGTTCAGCCCATTAGAAGGTCTTTTTCTATGGATTCAACAGACGACAGACAGCTGTATTTAGCTGTTCAGGAGATAATAACACAGCAACAAACGCAGGTAAATAGAGAGGTTAAATATTTCATCGAGGGCTGCAGCAGCAGAGTCAAAAGATCGTTCTTTTCTTTCAGGCACGGAAGGAGTGCTTCGAGAAATGCAGTTCATTAAACGTTATAGAAAGCTGTAATTGATGGACCATAAATATCTATCTAATTGTGAATTAAAAAGAATGATTGCAATAATAATCATCACTTGACAACTCTTCCCATATATTGATTTTTTTTAAAATTCTTTTAGCGTCCAGATTGAAACAAATTATTGCATTACACCTTTTGTTTGCTAATAAAAAGTTTTTTAGACCATAGAATAACCGACTAATAACTCCAAGATATGAAGTATTCAGTAAACATATAAATTATATCATCATTTACTGAATAATAGGGAAAAGTGGAACCCTTAATTAATAATATTTGAAATATTTCTCTCATCTTTGAAAAAACAGGCTTAAGTAATAATTAGATACGAATGAATCGGTGAGTTAAGTTGAAAATTTTAAAAAAAGAGTCGGGGGTGCCCTTCCTAATCATATATTCTTAAAATTAACATAATACCAAACTTCAATATTTATTTTCCTGACAGGAGAATCATTTATATGGTTACGAATTTTGTTGGAAAAATTAACCATTTTACAGCCGTCCAATTTAATGTAGATTATTTTTTTCCCAAAGGAAAAGGTCCAATTTAATGTAGATTATTTTTTTCCCAAAGGAAAAGGTTGCAGTGCATGAAAGATATTCAATCATTTTATCATGAAACCCAATGAAAATTACGTATTTTTTATGCGAGCTTTCTATTTCTATCGTGTCGGCTTGTTAAATTTTGTAGTTAGAAAAGACGTGACTTTGCTAGCTAGGAAAAAATCATAACAAGTCAATCAATAAAAACAAAATTTTAATATCATAAAGTCAAGCCAATTTTTTGTTGTCATGCCGCTTCTCATGACATGAATACACATTTTAACACGTCGACTTGTTACGGCAGAAATAGAAAACCTCCACAATTTGCCTGTTTTTTTACGGCAAACAGTGAAAAAACCCAGAAAACTAACTAGCTCAAACGTTGAATTTGGGTTGGGACCAAAAAAGAGCGAGAAAAATATGATGCTTTTACATCTAAATTCATTTGATACTTTTGAATTTTGAAACGGGTTTGGATCCACATTTGAATACCGAGTCTCTCAAATGTCTAAGCCATGATTAGTTAATAAACTTATAAATGTTTCTACAATTATAAACATGTATATAATTTTGAAAAAAGTTAAATGAATGAAAATTAAAAATTAATGTGGTTTCAATAATTTAAACTCGAACTCGGTTATATCAAATGTCAACTGAGAGGTAACTAGAAACGCTTCAAAAATTTAACAACGTTAGTTTGCACTCGTAATCATACGACTGATTGATGCATCATGCACCAATTGGTGGTGGTATAGAGAAAGGTTAAGCATAACACCAAACTGTTTATACTTTTGTATGGATTTTATACGGAATAGTTTATTCAAGGAAATTAATTATTATTATTTTAATAAAAGCATACAAATTTATCGAACATTGTTGTAGCAGAAAACCTCAAAACAAGAAAACAAAATGGGTGTCATACAAGTTTCATTGTCATAATATATATGTATATATATATATATACACACACACACATTTTATCAATAATTTAATTTTATATAACCATCTTGTAATTCTTGTTATCCCTCTGCCAATTTTCGAAAAATTATATTTAATTCTTTCATGAAATCCTGTTTCTTTTTTCTTTTTTTAGGTTTTTCTTAATCAACTCAAGTCCGGCACTTTGGAACAGAAGCCTCTTTCATTTCATTTCTCACACAGCAACCATGAAGATCTTGGTAGCCATCAAAAGGGTAATAGATTATGCCGTCAAAATCCGGGTCAAACCCGACAAGGTAACCACACGCATAACTTGAAAAAGCTTTTAACTATGCCCACAAAATCAACTTCGATTTTTGATGAGTTTGCGTTAATGTCAGACTGGTGTGGACTCGTCTAGCGTGAAGATGGCGATGAACCCATTTTGCGAGATAGGGTTAGAAGAGGCGCTTCGAATTAAAGAGTCGGGTCGGGCCTCCGAGGTGGTAGCTGTGAGCGTCGGCCCGAGCCAATGTGTTGACACCCTTCGAACCGGTCTTGCAATGGGTGCCGACTGGGCTATCCACGTGGAGTTCCCTGGAACACTTTACCCGCTTTCCGTGGCCAAGATTCTTAGAGCTCTGGTAAATATTGAGAAGCCTGGCCTTCTTTTTCTTGGGAAACAGGTGGTGTTTTCTTTCCTTTTCTCGTTTCGAGTTTTAGCTTCGAAGACTAGTGCTTTTTCTATCGTATGCAAGTTTGTATGATTATTCCATTATTCTTGTCAATTGAATACAGTGACGTATGTGGCTGCTTTTGTAATGATTTTTTTTTACTAATTCTAAATTTTGTTCTATTTGTTAGTTCAAGTTGAAAGATGTTGAAGGTTGAGAGAACCGGATTGATGTCTTTGTCACTCGTGAGAACTTTTAGTAAGTGAATTAGCCAAGTGCGATGCATCTGCTAATAGAAATCTCAGTAGGTAGAAAATGAGTTGTGTTCTGTTAGAATCCTGGCGAGTAACTGAATAGGATCATGCTATGGATATAAAAATTGGAAGTTTGCGATTGAGTCATTAGGGGATGATTTTGATCATGCTGAGTTTGTGTTGCATTGCTTTGTGTACTGAGTTAAAGCTGTAGCCAAACCCTGCACGAGAAGTTCATCTTCTTATTTTAGTCACTCGATGGAGACAGATCGAGTTAACTTTGGTTGTAGCTTGAGTATGATTGAAGCTTTATCATACATTGATATTCCACGCACAATGCCATAGCATTTGATGGCCGTAGAAGATTTCAGAATATTCTGAAAGTACATGATGCTCACGGTGTCATTTTTTAATTTTGTTGAAGTTCTGCATAGATGATTTATCACGTCTGAGAAGAATTTTCTCAGTGACTGGATATTAAGGCTTAAAAATATCCCTATTAGTATTGAGTACTGAAGAAACTCGTCTTGGTCATTGGTCATGGTTGAGTAAGCTAAATTGTACGAGATTATATCTCTGTTTGGCAAAAGTTACACATAACTGAGGACTTCGTTGTTTTCAGAATTTGAAACTGCAAGATTCATCAAGAAATGGTTCTTTCGATGCATGTCATCAGTGGCATTGGGATTGACACTAGTCTCAATGTTCTGAAATTATATTCCTGTGCATGAATCGTGCTAGCCTCTCTCCTTGATAGCAAGTAGCCAATAAGAAAACATGTAAAAGAGACGTGGAAAAATATACCACTATTCACAATCAAGCACCTCGTAAAAAGATGTTTTAGGACCTTGTTGACATGCCAACTGTTTTGTTTCATCAAACTGTATAATTTTAGCATCAGGATCATTTCAATTTGTCATTTGGTTTCTGAACATCTGTCGTATGTGTATATTATAACATGAATCGAGTAGTATTGGGTACTTCAGTTTGTCATCGAATATTGAGTTTGTCCTACGTGGTGCAAATTTTCTTGTTCTTATTTTTACTTTTTTCACCTAGACGTTTCTACCTGATGTTATTGCTTCTGTTTATTTTTGTAGGCAATTGATGATGACTGCAACCAGACCGGTCAAATGCTTGCTGGGCTTCTACAATGGCCACAAGGGACATTTGCCTCTAAGGTTAGCACCACTTGCACAAGCTTTTGGTTGGATCAATTGGTCAAAAATTGGTAATATGATGCTATGATGGTTGCATATTTTCTTTATCATTTTATGTTTGAACCTGGTTCTTAATTTATGTGTTCTTTCAATCTCTTACTCTGATCTGTCGTCTATTCTTTAATTACGCTTTAATAAGTTTTTTCTGGCAATTATTGTGCATCCTTCCACTTTTTCTGAGAATGATTAGCTCAAATAATTAGACAAGTCAATTGCATCACCTAACAAACTCTTTCAAACTTACAAAATCGAATGATGTGTTACGTGTGACTAGGCTGCTCGCACAAGTTCAAAACTTTTCTTTATTTCTTGTAATTTCTCAAGTGCCTCTATAAGTTTTCTATAGTTACACAATCTCTAGATTCAGAAGTTGGTGAAGCTTGGGATGAGCCGTAACACGTGAACGACTTAAAATATTTATTGACTTTATTATTGTTATTATTATCATTTTCTTGGATAAATATCTTTTTTATGACAATCTGATAAATTCATGCTTCTGTTAGGTTATACTCGATGAAGAAAATAAAGTAGTAACAGTGGACAGGGAAGTTGATGGTGGCCTGGAGACTTTATGTTTGGATATACCTGCAGTAATCACGTAAAAGTCTTTTTTTCTTTTTTCTTCTATATTTACAGCTTTCCATTCATCACTCTTTATTGCCCCGTGGATTGGCTCGACCCTCTCATTGGGAATGCATAAAAATTGCTCTTGTGAGCCTGTCTGGCTGCATCAAGACATGGAACTTGAGCTGTTGCAACTTGCACAGTGTTAAATGAAAGTCTAAAATTGGAACCAGAATTAAGATTAGGAGCACAACTCAATTGGAGTATATCTGGGCTGGTTCAATCTCAAGTCGGTGCTGGGGAGATCACAAGATGCAGCAAAAACCATTTATTAACTTTTAGCTACATCCTTATCTCATGCTATAGCTCTTGAGCCTAATTTCATGCATATGTTTCTTTAAAACAATATTTCACGTACATCTCAATCATTTCTTGGAGTATACTAACTAGTTTTTACTGCATCTTTTGGTCTATGCAGCACTGACTTGAGATTGAACCAGCCCAGATATGCTACTCTTCCAAATATTATGAAAGCAAAATCAAAGGTGATCAAGAAATTCACTCCACAGGATTTGAATGTTGAAATCAATTCTGACTTGGAAGTTGTTCAAGTAACAGAACCCCCAAAAAGAAAGGCAGGGGTCATTCTTTCTACAGTAGATGAATTGTTGGACAAGTTAAAAAATGAGGCTCGTGTTATTTGATTGGTTTGACATGATTTTGGTCAATCTCTTCGGCAACAGATGTATATGCCTAACATGCATTTCTCATCTATGTCTGACAAACATTAAAGGGGTTTTTTCTTCGGGTTTTATGTATATTATTCGAGCATAGCCAAAAAGTCATAGGAAATAACAGGCATACAGGCCAGATGTATGTTCTCTCTTTTGTGGTAAAAGGAAATATGGTTGTTAGTACTCAGAACATAAAGCCAAATTTTGATCGAAAACATCGATATAACAAGGTGCAAGCATCAATGATATAATTTCAGATAGCTTAAATTCAGCTCAAGCAATTGTGGGATCTTCAGATCATATAATAATCGAGTGCCCTGTAATTGTCAAGCGCAGTATTCAGGAACTTCATCACATAGTCATTTAACACAATCTGTGTGTAAAGCGGGGGATTTTCTTCAGTTATCAGATCGTCGATGGGGCCGTACATCTTAGCTCCGTTTACAGGTCCAGTGAAAAAGCATGCCACTGAAATTCTTGGTCCAATGCCATTGGAAATTGCTCTATGCTCATTGCTTTTGAATCTTCCATTTGATACCAACTATGCCAAATTAGCACAGGAATCAGCAAAAAAAGTATAAAAAAAACGCAGGAATTTATTTGCCAAGCCTAGCGGATTATTGCACTTGACGACTGTTTCAAAACCATGGAATAGCAATTTAGATCGTATATTGATAAATAATAACCTAAGGTGTAGTACTTGTAGCACAAAATTTGCACCGAGTGAAGTGACCAATAATGAAAATTGGATATCCAACAGTGCACTGAAACTGCAACATTTTTCAATTAATATTCTATGTGAGATAGGATATTACCTGGAGAAGATCTCCAATGTTTACGACCAAACCACTTGGAACAGGTTGGATATCAGTCCACTGGCTGTCATACATAACCTGGAGACCACTCACAATGTGATTTTGCAGAAGAATTGTGAGAAACCCAGCATCAGAATGCTTGGCTGTTCCAATGGTCAGGTCTGGCTCAGGGCATGCTGGATAATAATGACCGCACAACCGATGACCTTTCGAGCATTCCATACTCTTTAAGCGATCAGTTTCGAGTCCTAGAGCCTCGGACAGCAATCCAAGAAGAATGTTTCCCAAAGTTTCTACATGTTTTGAGTATTCAATAGCTGAGTCCCTGCAAATTACGTGCAAAAGCAGTTGATGTATTCTTGTCTGCAAGCTACAAAACCTATAGAGTGCAACATGAAAGTCAACCATAGATTAAAATTGACTGTGGTTAGATTAGATATCATCACAGGTAATAAGACATTCGATTTTAATCTAAACCAAATGGTCCGCGATTATCAGATTAACCACTGAGTGACTTGAGTCCCATCGCCTTAGATCCATGCTATACTATGAGGAAGTGTTAAGCAGAACAAGGAATGATAAATTAGTTTAATTTCGCTGGAAAAATGGATGATCACACCTACAAGAAGCGGGCAATTCCTGAGGATCAATTGGACGATCAGGGTCCGAAAATGAAATGGTTAAAGAATCCCTCCAGCTAGCTGTTCTTGCTGTAAAAAGATCATAACTACTGTTAAATCTCACAATTTCCGTGCTGTCCCGCGTGTAATATTTTCTTTTCTCCTCCACATCCTGTTCATGAAATTCGCGAACGCCATCTATCATCCCATCAAGAACACATAGCGGAATCCCATGATTCACCACCTGGAAAAAACCCCATGTTTCTGATGCAATTTTCACTTCTTCAACAACCTGTTTTCGCCTGTCAGGTTTGTGAACTTCGCTGAGATCTATCACAGGAACCTTGATTTGGTTCTTTTTATAAGTTAAATCTTGGTCCGGATCCATCAATCTTTGCTTGTCGGGTTTCTGAACTTGGTCAAGATCATCAATTGGAGGAACCTGGACGTGGATCCTGTTGTGAGAATATTCTTGAGCGAGCTCCTCTGATGGCCTGACAAAAATCTTTGGAACTTTCAACGTTCCAGAATCTACCAGGCCTTTGACACCAGCTTTGGTTTCATCAAAAGATTTCAGCATTTTCATCCTGTCAGATTCTTGGTCACCTGAAAAAAAATCTGTTCCTCCTGCCATCAGATCAATGTAAAAGAATCTAGCGGTAGCTTGTTTCCTCCTTGAATTATTTCCCCCCCTCCTTGTAAAGCAAGTCTTATTTTGAAACTGATGCAAGTGAAGTTGCAGAAGTCGAATCCCATTCTGCAAGATAATATAGTTGTGTAGGTGGCCAGGATATGCCTTACATAAATGATATCCTCACGTCTTAAATTTGGTTTCAAAAAATATCTGTGTAAATTGGAGCAACTCCATATCCCACTCCACGTGGCGCGTAGCTGCGCCACATGAATTATTTTTTATAATTTTTTTAAATGATTTTAATTAGTTTAATATTTCAGCTAAATAATTTTTTTTAAAAAAAATTCTTATATTTTAATTTTTTAAATAAATATTAAATTAATTTCCTTAAAATTTGAAATATTAATTAAAAATTTTAATACTTTGATCTGAAATTAATTATGTATAAAAATAAAAATTTAAAAAACAAGCAATTTAAATTACTAGTACCTTAAAAATGGTACACAGTACGAACAACAAACGACAAATATTATGAAACATCAAATAACTACGACAACAACTAACAACCAATAAAATTACGAAACATGAAAAAATTACGTAAATATTGTTTATCTATTATAGTTGTTACCTTATGTTTTAAATTCTTACATTTAGTAGAATCTTTTGTAGTCATTAAAAATTTATTGATATTTTGAATATTTCCATAGTTTTGTATAATTTTTAAAAGTCATTTTTGAATACTATATGACTTTTTTAAACTCTACAAATATTTATTTTGAATATCATTAAACTTTTACGAAATATACAAAAATCCAGATTAAATACCGCTAAACTTTAAAATTTCACAAAAATCATTAAAAGTTTAGGAACAATACACCACCCTTAGTTTAGAAATCCATTTTATTGAAATTGAAGTTCAAATCCTGGTGTAGACTACGTAATTTTCTATTTTTTTCATTTATATACACCGTGGCTTACTAACTTCACAGTTGATTTCAAAATATGGGTTGATGGTCTGTTTAAGGTGCAAAATGAGCGTGCAAGTCGAACGAGGGGGCATGAGCATGAATTTAAAAATGTTGACTTTGATAGGTTTAAACATAATAACTTATATGACATGTGCACACTATGTAGGGACAATAATATTAATGCGAGTTTTTTTTTTTTATAGAATCCCTGGTTATTAATAGATCAATATGGGCTTACACAGATGAGAAGAGAAAATGAAGTTACATAAATGTATGGCTTGTATAAAGACATAGATGTAGTTCCAATTTGGGTGAGTTCCAATGATGATGGATCCAGGAAAAGATATATCGATATAGTTTTTTCTTCTGAATTCATGAATTAATTGAGGACCAACATGTTATGTCGAACGAGTTATCCAGTGATGATGCTTCTCATGTTCCTAATAAAAATGGTCCTAGGTCTTGTCATATTTCAATAGAATTTGTGCATTATTTAAATGCTAGCGAAATTCCTGAAACTTTTACATATTCTGGTCATGGTGTAAGACCCGGATTTTGCACACCCAAACCCACGCACTATTTGTAGAGATCAAAACTTATTTAAAGTAACGATAACTCATATGATCAACGTAAGACCTAAAATATTACAAAGAATCATAATTTATTTATTATAAAAAAAGTGAGTCAATTCATCAATCATATCAATTGATATGAGTAAATAAATTAGTCTTCCAAAGAAGTAGCCAAAATATATGAAATTAAAAGAACTCAAATGAAAGAATTCAAGTCTCCAAAGTTTACAAATCATTTTTCATGTCATCATCATTCTCAATTATCTCTTCTATATATTCTTCTTCCTCGGTTAGACTATTACCTGAAACCAAAATTATTCAGTACACTCTTGTATCCATCCACTAATTCGATCTCAAAGATAATGACAAAAGTTTTCACAAAAATAAATAATAAATACGCATGTAGCTAGGATGACAGAATGCAAGAATAACATAATAACATAATTCAGATTAGATTTATATCATGCATCACTTTAACCACAGAGAAACAAAAGGTGGCTCACGTGCTTCCCCACATGCAGCACTTTGACCCGCAGGAACCAAGATGTTGCTCACATGACAGACATAATAAAACAACATCCACAATGGGATCCCGTCATGCAGCATTTATCATAGGTGAACAAGAGGCGGCTCACATGCATCCCACATGCAACAGTTTGACCTGCAGGAACTAAAATGTGGCTCACATGACATACATATCATCCAGAATATCAACAGAACACAACCAAATACAGAATTCCAACAAATAAGAAACAATAAAGCATCTATAACAATGATATGCATCCAAATTCAATTCGTATGTCTCTGTATATGAATATGACTATTATATTGTCAAGAGACTCCGGAAAGTACCGCCAATAATCGGAGTAACTATGTTTGATTAATTGGATTTGAATTTGTGATATCAGAAGTTAAATGGATTATGAGTTTGATATGTGACTATTATCTAATTTCAAATTCTTTGAAAAGTCACCACTCATGTATATTTGAGTGGATGAATGAGATTTGGTCATTTTCATTTTATGTATCGATATTTAAAATCATAAATTATTAATTTCACCTCAATACAATAATTAATAAAAAATTACGGTATTACGCTACATATTTTTCTTCTATTTATATTAATTAGTTATTGAGAAATGATAATTTCTTAATTTACCATATTTTATAAAAAAAATTAATCAAACATATTATTATTTATTTAATACTATTTCATATCCAATCAAATCAGCTAAAAGCAACCTTAGTCTAGAAAACAATAAATGCCAGGATTTGTTTTGTAAAAGCTCTATTTAATTCATTTAGATTTACAATATACGAACACAAATGAATTATTTAAATTTTGAGTATGTATTTTAAGAGACGGTCTCACGAATATTTATATATAAACGGATCAATTATATCGATATTCACAATAAAAAATAACATTTTTAACATAAAAAATAATATTTTCAATGAATGACAATCCTAACTTCGTTTTATTCCCGAAAAATCTTATCTCACCAACTCCCCCGCCTACTGAAATAGTACATCCAATAATTTTTTTCCAATTCGTTTTCCTTTTAACTCAATTTTATTTTCACGATTCTCAGTGCGGAATATTTCCTTCGTCATCCGCATAGCGAGAGGGTATTTGAAGAGCAAAGGGCAGCGAGGAACATGGGTTTCTTTTCATTTCTTGGAAGAGTGCTCTTTGCTTCAATCTTCATCTTATCTGCATGGCAAATGTAACCCAGTTTTCCTTTTCCGATTATTTCGTTTGTTTTTTCCTCTGTTTGTTGATCAGATCTGTTGTATATATAGGCATGTATGCTTATTTAATGCATATTTATGTGATTGATACTGTGTGGAGACTTTCCGCGTGGTTTCATATCTAAATCTTTTGTTTAGGTTTTTTTCTTTAAAAAGAACTTTTGATTGTGAGAGGATTAAAAATATTACTGCTTTTTTGATTTAGTTCTTTCTTGGAATGTGCTGTGTTGCAAGGAGATTGTCCTGCTGTTTATTTTCATATTGGTAGATTGTAAGTAGTGCGAAGGATTGGAAAAGGCGCGACTTTTAAATGGATTTTGTGTTTTTGGAGAGTGCTGAGGTGCCATGTTTGAAGCTTTCGCCAGTTGCTTATCTTGCTTCTTGATTAGCTATGCGTTTCCTTAATTTTTCTTTTGGGCAACCGGGATTGTGGTTTTACTTCAGAGGATCCATGTAGATTACCTTTATCTTACTTGGGAAAAAGGGGAAGGAAGAAGTGAAGAAAGTTGTTTTTAGAAAGAAGTTATGCATTTAGTTAAAGTTATTATGATCTTAAGACATGTGGAGTGTTGAGGATAGCCCCTGCCCAGTGCCCACCTCATATCGGTTCCAGATCTATAGATGCAGGAGCTCTTTGAATATGTAGTTATTTTAACGCTATGTACCTTTTCTTTCTCAATAATTGTTCAGCTTGGTTTTTTAAGGAATTATATAGTTTTTCACGAATGCGTCTTCCTGGCGCCATATTTAGGCTGCTGATTAACCACTAAGTGACTAAAATGCTATAACAAGTCTGACTTCACTATAGAAGCCAATGCACAGTGGGTTAAAGGAATTGATGGATGAAATTGCCACACGGTTTCGTCTCAAAGTTCATTTCGGGCTTGGTGTCTGGATTCCTGTTGAATGCCTCATTTCTTTACGAAGAATCAAAAAGCTAATATCTTCCAAAAACAGAAATAGTTATGCTTTTTGCTGAAGGGATTGGTTCTTACTGGGTTGGAAATTTTGGTAAAATGTGGTGGTGGTTTTAGTGACATATTCACTTATATACCACAGGGATTGGAGACAAGTTGCATCTCGCGACAAAAATTCCTTGTGTTTTTCTTCATTGCAACCCTTAGAGCACCTCCAATGGGAGCTTTATTCACGTGGGTAATGGGTTCATTTTTAACCCAAGAAAATGAACCCACTACAATTATGGTTCAAAAAATGAACCACGTTCAAAACTAAGAACATGGTTCATTTTTTAAATGAGTGTGGGAAGGGAGGTGTGATTGGATAATGGGGCCCAACAAAAGTTGATTTTTTGGGGTTTATGATTGTGGAGGAAGAGTTTTAAAAATAGTGGTTTTTTATTTTTTTATATGGCGGTAGATGTGACAAAAATGAACCCATATTTTGGGTCCATGCATGGAGATGCCCTTATAGAATCATGTAACCTATTTATTTGCATGCTTGTTTAATGATTGATAAAACCACGGTTATTGTGTGCACTGAAAATTCTTGCAACTTATAGTTTAGTATTCTCTTTCTTAGATAACACTTCTCTTGATATAGATTGGAGTGATCCTGCTGAAGTTCCATGGATGTTACATTTTGAAGTACTCCCACACCTTGTCCTTTTGAGGAATGGAATATAATTTGGACTCTTGTTCCACCGATCAAACTTGACATCATATTCCAATATTTATATGAATGTGTTTGCAATGGAAGTGCTATAAACTTTAGTGGATTTAGGAATTAGCATTTGTTGAACAAATGGGAACAACTGGATGGGATTAATCTTTTCAGAAATTTTGGCTTAGTGTAAATTGAAGGCAGTGGTGTTCCTGAGGAGTCATTAAATAGAACGATCAAACTTTACTATTTATTTAATTTTGTTTGTTCATTTGAGTTGGTGTTTTTTGCCACACCATCCTACTACTGAATTTGTCTACATGAAAAATTGTTAAGAACTTGTGAATAAAAGGTGGGAAACCAATGGTAGCACAGTAGAATCCTGAAAAACCCAAGTCATAGAAGATGTTCTTTTTGCCACTGACGTCAGTGTTAAGCATGGTTTCCAGGCAATGTCAAAGTATGTAGACTGGCAAAACAAGGGATTTGGGATGTAACAAGAACACAGGAAATGGCTTGTCTAGCAAATGCTAAATTGTGACTTTTGGAATCAGAATGCTAGAATTATATCTTAGATTTTTCCTTATAGGCTAATTATGTTTCATTCGATAAGATTTTCAAACATTTACAGCCTTTAATTTTTGGTATTTTTTATATGTTGTGTATGACGTAAATCCTCATAAGTTCCTGTTTGTGTGCACCTTTTATTATGTTGCTTTCTACCAATGTGGCTTGCATTTTTTAGGTTCAACGAATTTGGAAAGGACGGTGGACCTGCAGCAAAAGAATGGGCTCCAAAGCTTGGGCTTGTCAAGGAGTTCATCGAGGGAAATATCGGGAAAAACAATTTATACTTTGATGTAAAGCCTCTGGTATTCTTGATCCACAATCCATTCCTTTATATATTGTTGATTTAAAAAAAAAAAGAAAAGGATAAAAGAAACTATTGTTCTGCCATCATTCTTTCTATGTTGATTATGGTTATGTACGTTTTGCAGGCTAGGACTTTTGTTGCTACCTCTGTTTTTTTGAAGGGGTTTGGAGGTCTTTTATTTGTTCTAGGCAGCAGTTTTGGCGCTTTTCTTTTGGTGAGATCATCTGATCCTACCTTAACTTTGATTTGAAGGAGTTTCATTGTTACCATTGTTTACTTGCTTTCTCATCGATGATGCAGATATTCTACTTGATTTTGACGACTCCCATCTTGTATGACTTTTACAACTATGATATTGGCGAGCCAAAATTTTCCGTACTTTTGTACGAGTTCCTCCAGGTAATGTTGTTACCATCGTACCCTTTTAAAAAAAACCAGATAATTTTGTATCAGACTGTTTCTTTTAGGGATGAATCAAGGAATTTGTCTGGGAAATGTAGTTCTAGAAAAATGACAATTTCTATTTAAAAAGAAGAAGAAGAAGAAAGAAATAGTCCGATCTCTCCTCTGATGGCTTTATGCCCCAACTGTCCTTCATCTGTCACATTAAGGTGGGTTCCCATGCCCAGAGGAGAAAAAAATAGACCAATTCGTCTAGAATCAGCTCGTGGATTTAACTGTACGGAAAGATCACACGTCCTACACGATCACTTTGTAAATATTCTGTGTTATTTATGATCTCTTGCTCGGGTGACTTGATTTACCTTTTATTGGCAGTGTGTGGCATTTCTCGGCGCATTGCTTTTCTTCCAGGGAATGAAGAATTCAATTTTGAGGAAGCAACAGAAGAAAAAAGCCCCAAAACCCAAGGCAGCTTGAATGTGAAATTATTTTCTCTGATAAAAGAAAAACGGACTCGGGATTGGAATGAAGTAGTGTAGGTAGTTCACAAATGCGTGTTTCAATATGATCCAGCCCAACTATTGGTTATCCCTTATTGGAAAAGTTTTTCATATACATGGATATCATCAACCTTGCAATTCTTCTTTTCAATTCACTGTCCATCATTGGATTGCATCCATGCCTGTTGCGAGGTTGAAAACGGAAAGACCGAATTTGAGTGAGCATTCAAGTCCCACTTGTGATTATCGGGGTTTTACATGAGTTTTGAAGATTTAAGAAAAATAATGCGGGCAACAACATTGTTAACTTTAATTTTAGAAACTTAATAATGACAAGTTTTGATATTCGTTTGGGATTGCTTGTCCCCCTATCGCCAATATTGGAGATTTGACCCATTAAAACTTGGAAGGATGAATATTCATTCGATTTTACGTTAGACCAATCAGTTAACTATATATTTTTTTTACATCTTTTAATATATTAAATGGGTCTCAGTCGGATAGGTAAGACCCGATCTTAACCTGTGAGGGTAAAAACGTATATGAAAAATAATGTACCTGAAATAGATCGGTCCGGCCATAAAGCTGAAACCTAACACGGTTTAATTTGAGCCGAGGCAGGTGGATAAATGAAGCAATAGCTTTCCGGTCTGCTGCTTCCACTTCGCGAACTGGTCACGGGGCCATGGTAAGCGCTGAAAATCCTCGCACGAAATTATTTTGGAGTTTATTAACCGGAATTTTTTATCTGATGCACTCAGGATTACCTTAAAACGGTAGTTCCCTCTCAACTCCTCGCAGAGCGCGGCTGCAACCTTGTTGTAATAAACCCAGGTACACACAAAATCATTGGCTGCTTTCAATTCTTAGTTTTGATTCTTCTAATTTTTTTTTCCTTTCTGTGGGTTGATTTAGGTTCAGCTAATATAAGAGTAGGACTTGCACAACATGATTCTCCGTATACTATTGCGCATTGCATTGCTAGACGCACATCGCAAGTGCCTAAAAAAAACGTTCAAGATCAGGTAACTGTTTTATTTTCTCTGATGTCGGGAGTTTTTAGCTTAGAGCTTTGATTTTTTTTATAATTTGCCTCAGTCTTTATACCCTTCTTGCAGTTGCTTAATTCTCAGGTTACTACGGTGCAACATATGGAGCGGGAAAGGGCTTATGATATTGTTAGTTGAAATGTTTTAAAATAAATTTACTGACTGGGAGATTCAAGAATCTGCCTCTATGTGTTCGTTGTTCTCATGTACTGGTTTGGTGCTCTTTATATTTGTCAAATCATCAGATTGCATCATTACTGAAAATTCGGTTTTTAGATGAGGAAGTTACTAACATTCAATACCCTCAGAAGGTAATGTCTTCGCAGAGAAAGTCTATTATAAACTGGAATTTTTTACTAAAATTTTGGTATATTGGTGTTTACCGCTTCTGGTGATCATAAAGGTTATTGAGATGGTAGTTTGCAATCTTTATTTTGCAGATGGGTCGTGTGGATGCATTTCCTTCTCAAAGTAAAGACAGAAAAGAGACTGTTATTCCATGGACTGAAGTGTTTGAGAAAGGCATGTATTCATCTTTAGCGGATGGAAAATAGGATTCTTGGCTGCTTCGCTTGTACACTTGTCCTCATTAAGTCTTCCTATCTATCAAGGACTGTTTTTTATTTATGGTGCTTCACTGTACTTTTTTGGAAAAACATATTAACGTGTATCTCTAAAAACCATATGTGTGCTTGGCTGATTAATGCACTTGGGCCGCTGCATAATCAGTTTGATGACTCATGGTAGTTATTCTATTACTACCAGAAATTGTTGCTTAGATTTGTAAACTTATTGGACTCTTCGGATTGTGATGTTCTGGCATGTGCTATGTTTTGTAGTTTTTTTTTTTTATATATTTATTATTTAACAATTATAGAATTGTGTTGAAACATATAGTTTATGTTCCTCCATTATGGTTATGCACATGTGGAATTTAAAAGCACCAACCAGTAGTTTCTATGATCGTTAAACTCGTTATTTTTTTACAACACTCTGATTCATTTTGTTCTGCATTATTATGTGGTGTCACGGGACACAGTCTGGTCTTTTTGGTTTACTGTGTTGATTGAAAAATTCTTAGAATATATTTTAAAGCAGCAATAACAATGTTATTATAGGTAATTCACTGGGATCTGGAGAAGCATTGACCCATAAGGAAGGTAAAGCAAATGAGGAAGACAGTTCCACTGAGCCTAAGTACAGGGAGTACATTTGTGGTGAAGAAGCTCTAAGAATATCTCCAAGTGAACCATATGTCTTGCGCCGTCCTATTCGCAGAGGCCACCTTAACATATCTCTTCATTATCCTGTGCAGCAGGTACTATCTATCAATGTTTATGATTGTACGATACTAATATCCTTCTGCATTCCTATGAACTTTTTATGTTAAATTGACCTCGGGAGGGTTGATTTTTAGAAGGTCTGCCTGTTCTGCTCATCAGGCCTCTGTTACTTTACTGATTCAATTCATTACTTTCATCTACTACATGAAATTTATGACAATATGTAGCCAAATCCATTTCATCACATGATACACAAACTGAAATTTAATTTGAATCTTTTTTAAAATTGTTAAAAGTAGATGTTTTCAAATTTAGTCTCAAGCACTGCACATCAACACTATGATGATGTTTTTTCACATTCTTCAGGTACTTGAGGATATGCTGGCCATCTGGGATTGGATTTTGATTGATAAACTTAACATTCCTCGCAGTCAAAGACATATATTTTCTGCTGTCATTGTGGTCCCTGATACATTTGATAGTCGAGGTAATCATAGCATATTATTTCGTATTTTATCTGGGTGTTGACATGTCGGTCGAATTGCTAAATGCAATATAATAGTTTTTCTTCTATTACTTGCTAAAAATAAAACTTTTGTTCTCTATGCTTCAGTTCTTGATAGCATGGGGCATCTCGTGTCCGTGCATATCTGTGGTTTATTCACATATGCTGCACAATTCACCGTCGTTTTTGCTGTCATATTGCTTCAGTTCTGGCTCAAATCCCTCTAGTAATGAGCTTTCAAAGTCTTATCTTATTTTTTGTTTGTTGTTCTTGAAATACTTATATTTTTATCAAGGGTTACGTCATGACCGTCAAAAGATATATTATTTTGCTGTCAAAATATTTATTTACTTGAGAAGAGATCTTTGCTTTAGCTGCTTGGAAGGAGATGAGTTTCTGTTAGGTTTCACCTGAGCTTTATAAAATATAAATGGCTAGGAGTAAAGTAGAGGAATTGTATTGATTGAATAAACTGAGAAAACAAAGGAAAAACCCAGAGTTGCCTCTGTACAAATATACTAGCTATGCTAGTATCAGAACAATGATCATAACAGAATGAATATTCTCTCTTTCCTTCTAGAATAGACGTATTGGATCTTGGGCCCATGTTTGTTTTTGGCCCACATCTCCAGTGCCGCTGACCTGTGTCCAAGTCTTTGAACTAGTGATCTTGAGAAATTTGCTGCATTTTTTATATTTGTGAGCAGAAATAAAGGAAGTTCTTACTCTCGTGCTTCGAGACTTGTGTTTCAGCACAGCAGTAGTCCACCAGGTACTTCTTCCCTGTAAATCTTTCATCTCATCTGTACAAGATGTTACGCTTCATCCATTACTACTGCCAGAAGCTGTCCACTTGTAATGTTTGGAATATATTAGTTCATATTTTCTTCCTTAAGTCTCTTGTACTCTTGATCTTCAACTCATCTCACTCATTTTAACACATAATGCAGGAAGGACTAACTGCTGTTTTTGGGAATGGCTTATCAACAGCATGTGTTGTGAATATTGGTGCTCAGGTGACGTCCGTTATCTGCGTTGAGGTATGTTATTTCAATTACCCGAGCAATTCTTTTTTTGTCATGGATTTTTCCTCGTTAGTTCTTGTCAACAACATTATTGAAAATTTTCTTCAGGCATATGGAATTGGGAAATCATACTTATCTTTATTAAAATTACTTTATTAGCAACATATGCTCCTCATTTACCTGATTGGCTTCTGTTGATGTTTAGGATGGAGTGACTTTACCTAACACACAGATTACTCTACGATATGGGGGAGAGGTAAATATCGAGTTTTGTCTTTGTAGTTTGGTTATGAATGAGATGGAACTCAGATGAATATATTCATGCCTTCTCTGTTACTGAATCCTGTTGTTTTATTCAGGATATATCAAGATGCCTTCTCTGGACTCAGAGGCATCATCAAAAATGGCCACCAATTCGTAGTGATGCTCTGACGAAGCCCATAGACTTGTTGATGCTCAACAGGCTAAAAGAGTCTCACTGTCTGATTAGAGTGAGTTCATCGCAGTTAACTTCATGAAATTCATCCTTTGGATGCTAGTTTTTCTAGATCTTGAGAAGTTTTTGGAACAAAGTATTTAGGTGATGGACAAGGAACATAAAATTAGGTATTATATGATTTAATTTTAAATAATTAGGTTATTTATACAGTAATTTTTCTGGCTATGAAACATATGAATTGGCATCTGACCTCTGCCATTAAGGTTCCTTTTGACAACTGATTTATCTTGGGACTACTCATTACTCTTTTGATACATGACATCTATGAGAAAATGAGCATTGAATCATTTTGTATTTGATATTCAGGAAGGAGAAGTTGAAGCTGTTGCTGTGGTTCATTCATATGAAGATGGCACACCACCGGGGTCTCACAAGACAAGACTGACCGCTCTTAATGTATGCCTTGGAACTGGTTATAAAACATAATTTTTTTAATTCACATTTTTCTTTATTTGTAATTGGGAAAATACTGGTTTACGGTACATTCGTGGAATAGATTTGATATTTTGTGTTGGTAGCAGGTCCCCCCTATGGGTTTGTTCTACCCTATGCTTTTGGCTCCAGATGTGTATCCTCCACCACCTCGCTCTTGGTGAGTAATGTTAAGTTCAGGTTTTTATTTTATTAAGTGCTGCTAATTTGCTTTGCCGTTCATCGAATTGAAATTATTTTCAACTCCAGGTTCAGTGATAATGAGGATATGCTGGAAGATACATGGGATTTTCCTAGAAGACCGGATATGTCGGATGGTTACTTCCCATCTAGTAGTGGATTTTATCCTATGTGGGAAGCTTACCCCATATTTCAGTCGAAGCCAAAAAAAGAGGAAATTATTGGTCTTGCCGATGCTATTTCAAAAAGTATTCTTTCAACAGGTGGAGTTTAAATTTGTTTCTGTATAAGCATCTGTTGTTAACAAAATTGGATGGTTGTATATTTTCTTCTGTTTGATTTCTTTGAATTGAGAAAATTGTAGGGCGAATAGACCTGCAGAGAAAGTTGTTCTGTAGCATGCAACTGGTGAGTTCTCCCCTTTATTCTATTCAGATTTCAAGCATCCATGGATGGGAGCATGACATTATTCAATCCTTCAGATTGGTGGAGTGGCTCTAACCGAGGGTCTCATTTCTGCGGTGGAAGAGAGGTTTGTTCTATTCTACTTTGGAGTTGTAATCTTTTTTATGGCAAAAATCGGCACAAAAGCTAAAAATAGAGCATCCATGCAAAGATCCCCGAATTTGTTTCAGGTTCCCTTGCCAATGCGTTTTAATCATACATCTTTTCAATATAAGGCTACACATTTTTGTCATATTTACTTGCATGAACTTGTTGTTTAGCTCTACGATTTCTCTCTCAGGGTATTGCATGCTATTCCCTCTCATGAAGCTATTGATACCGTGGAGGTCAGTAGGTCTTACCTCAGAAATTAGACTACTATAAAATGCTCGTTGAACTCGAACTAGGAAGGCCTAGAAATCATGAGTATTTCATATTTGAAAATGTAAGCGAATTCTCATCGAAGGCGTTGTCTCTGATGTTATATATTATCCTAAACGCCAAAAAGAGACTATTAGAACATGCTATGCAATCCCTTTTATGTTGATAGAATCTCGATGCTGATTAATTATAAAAGTGCAGAGTACTGTCGGGAGATAATTGTGATGTAAGTACCGTCATAAATTTGATTTATGCAAATTTATGCAACACTTCACAGGTTTTGCAATCAAGAACAAATCCTGCCTTCGTGTCATGGAAAGGTGGAGTGGTAAGTGTTCTTGCTATACATTCACTTTGTTTCTCCAAAGGTCGTCATTAAACCCAAAACACTTTTTTCGTAGCATCGGTCATGTAAATATATTTTCAATATTTCCTTCTTTTTTTTTGTAAAATAACCCACAACTTCTTATGATATAGGACAACATTTTTGTACTCACATTCATTAATACAAAAATGATACGATTTGGATGCTCATATGCATGGTGTTCAGTAAGTATAAACTTGCCATGTTATCTTGCTGCAGTTATTGGGTGTTCTCGATTTCTCGCGGGATGCGTGGATACATCGCGATGACTGGATCAAGAATGGGATATACATTGGAAGCGCTAGAAAGTACAAGGATTCTTATTTTCTTCAAGCCCAATCCATGTGTTACATAAATTCTTGACTTCGTGATGGACCTATTATTACCCTATTTCTAGTTTGATTCAAATAGAAGTATTCATGGAGTTTTACGAGTTGCGAGTTTTCTACATATACAATCCAAATTAATGGCAACAGTATCAGTGGACATATGTTGAAAACATACCAGGGAGTTACTCGCCCTGAGCGTTCGGTTTCAGATTGAACCACACCTTGAAAAATGGACTGAAATTTTTCATCACAACTCAAAAGGAAAACATGTTGGTAGTTTGAGAGGATTCAATTTTACGCAAGTATGAGAGTAGGTATAATAAGTCAGCCATGGAGTGACAAATTTCTGTAAGGTTTCACCCAATGTTTGAAATGATTCAAGTCATAAAAGCTTTGAAAAACCTCCCTCCCTCTGATCATAATATCAAACATACATGAAAAGATAACAGCTGTTGATTTCAACTCAATCGAGTGGTAATGTTAACGGCCGTTTGTGGGAAGGCCTCTAATAAATGACGTCGTTAGCATCTGTTATAAATTTAAAAAATAAAAAGAATTATGGTCAAAGCAATTTTAGTTGGAAAAAGTAGTTGTACTTGAATGGATTCGTTGGCTCCACCAACACTGACCACAAGCTCAGCATACAATTTTAAAATTCCTTTCATATATTTGGAACAATGTTTTATTGTCCATTTAAGACTGAGTGTTCTTTTAAATCAAAATCTCTCCCAACAAAACAAAATCAAATTCAACCTTAATTTTGAGAACAAAAAAAAAAAAAAAACAAGTACATTATTTTTCAATACTCCTTTGACGACCTTTTGACTGGAAAGAATTTGATTCTGCACTTGACTCCCACTCGTGTACTCCACGTGCCCCATATTTATGACATACCTCGTCCACCACCTATTTCTTCAAAAAATATGGCAGACATGGGGAATAGAAATCGGTCTTCGAGGCGCCAATCGACTCGGCTGCAGAGGAGGGCTCCGCCGTCGATACAGATTAGTCCGGCCAAGGAATGGAAAGCTGCGATACCTCTCTTATCGCCGTTGGTTCAGTCGCCGATGTCCAACGATGTGATGGATGAGACAAAGTCTTCCTGTGTAAACGGTAAAAAGGAGGCGGCGGTGGCAGGAGAATCCGGTGGTATGGCAGCACCCGGCCCAACCTTTTGGTTACGAGGCCGCTCCGATTTTGCCTTTTGTTTGTTCCAGAAATTTAGACTGATCATCTAAGCATCCAAATCCTAAATTTGGAACGACAACATCACAACCGCAACTAGAACATATTTTGGTGTAGACCCCAATAAATAAAAAAAGCTGGATTTTCTTTATTATTTTCGTATTATGCGCTGTGTGTGGAAGTTAGCCAAATTATAATTTTGGATAAATTTGATATTAACACGGATAAATAAATTTAAAATATTAAATGATTTTAGAATTTAAAATTCGGATAAAATCGAATTCTTGGCTCCGTAAGTGAGTGTATCTTTCTCTTCTTACCCGGCCATGCATGAATGCCCATAATTTCTGCCGTAAACCCAATCTATTATTTCTTTCCGAATGAATTTGGTAAACAAATTAATTGCCTACTTTCTTAGGCCGTCTTCTATTTTCTCTTTTATCTATATGCTACTCTATTTTCTAGAAGGCATGGTTAATTTTTCCTTCATTTATCGATAATGGGACAATTAATTATGATAATTAAATTCTTCAAATCTTAATGTTAATCCATTTTTATTTAGTTGATTGATCCATCACGAAAAATAAACTGAAAAAGTCAAAAAATTTAAATCATGAAACAAGTTGAATAGTATGTCTATAACACATGGACATCTATGAAATTGAATAATTAAACGAGTATGTTATTATACTCCGTATTATCATTATTTATGTTTGCGCGCGATATGTGGTATTAGTATTTGCGTTGTTTATGTGATAAGTAGATCCCTCGTGAGACGATCTCACAAATATTTATCTGTGAGACATGTAAACACTATCGATATTAACAATAAAAAGTAATACTCTTAGCATAAAAAGTAATACTCTTAGCATAAAAAGTAATACTTTTCATGGATGACCCAAATAAGAGATCCGTCTCACAAAATACGACTCATGAGACCGTCTCACACAAGTTTTTGCCTTATGTTATTGAGTCATAAATTTAGTTGAATAAAATCAAATTATTAGTTTAGAAAATTTTATATTTTTAGTCACGTAATTTCCACGTTTTTCATTTTAGTCTTGTTGTTAGTTAATTCATAATATTATTATAATAATTTTTTTTTTCAATTTTAATCATTTTTCATCGGGAATACATCAGCAATGTCTGCCAAAACATCATTTTTCGCTATCATGTCAGTACTTTCATGAAAAATATTATAACCCGCCCACAAAATGTGATTTTCTTTGTTAATATATATATATATATATATATATATATATATATATATATATATATATATACTTATCTTTAAATACGCGATAATTCTATTAAAGAGGTGGACCAGTTGTTGGAATATCAATGAAATAAACGAGATAACATCGCAGCGGAACATCTTAAGTGATATCAACAATTGAATAAGATGGACACCAATATTTATAGTGGTTCACCCCAAGATTGGGCTACGTCCACTTTAAACCTCTCAAGGAGATCACTTCTTTATTAATAACAAAGAAGACAAGAGAATTGAGAATACAAAGTATTTCACTCAAAACACTCTGATTTTAACACTCACTTTCTCTCAACTAATCCTATTCCTTCCAAGGATAAACACTCCTTAAGAAATCTCACACTAAATCCTTTATCTCACTTCTACACTTATGATTGTAGATGAGAGGATTTTGTGTTTTGGTGTAATTTTGAAATGAAGAATGGATAGGTATTTATAGGTGAAGTTTAGGGAAAAAACAAAAATTAAAACCTCATTGCTTACATAATTAAACCAACCATTTTTGATTAATCTCAAACCATGTGTTAATTGTGTTGTTGAATTCCAAAATGGTGTTCTTTGAATTCAATTTATGTGGCTTTGAATTCAATTTATGTGGCTTGATTACTTAGCAATTCTCCCCCTCAAGCCCATTTTGTGAATTCGATCAAACCTGCAACAGTTCTACAGTATTCCAACTTCCATTTCGACAATGTCTTGGTCAACATATCAGATCCATTTTCATCCGTGTGAATCTTCTCAAGCTTCAACAACTTATTCTCCAATACATCTCGTATCCAATGATAACGAACATCAATATGCTTTGATCTTGAATGCATTGAAGGATTCTTTCCAAGATGAATTGCACTCTGACTGTCACAGAACAACTTGTATTGATCTTGCACAAAACTTAATTCCTCCAAAAACCCTTTCATCCATAACATTTCATTGCATGCCTCAGTTGCTGCAATGAACTCCGCTTCAATGGTTGATAATGCTACACACTTTTGCAACTTTGACTGCCATGACACAGCTCCCCCTGCAAATGTAATCAGGTATCCTCTGCATCTGTGTAGCCTACAAGCTCAAGTCTAGATCCTCCAAAACTCAATCTATGTTTAGAGGTTCCCCGTAGATATCTGAATATCCATTTTACTGCAGCCCAATGTTCCTTTCCTGGTTTTGAAAGGAATCTGCTCACTACTCCTACAGAATGAGCTAAATTTGGCCGAGTACATACCATGACATACATCAGACTTCCAACAGCTGAAGCATATGGAACACTTTTCATTTCTTCTTCATCATCCTCTGTAATAGGACTCTGCTTTGAGTTCAACTTGAAGTGGTTGGCAAGAGGACATCCAACCGCTTTGGCCTGGTCCATGTTGAACCTCTGAAGTACCTTCTCAATATACTTCTCCTGCGACAACCAGGTCTTCTTGGCATACCTGTCTTGATGGATTTCCATACCAATAATTCTTTTTGCTGGCCCCAAGTCTTTCATAGAAAAAGTCTTGCTTAGTTGCTTCTTTAGGCCTTTGATTTCAGAAGCATCTTTGCCAACAATCAACATATCATCTACATAGAGTAGAAGCACCATCAAATCATCATCAGAGGTATCTTTGACAAACACACAATGGTCTGCAGTGGTTTTCTTGAATCCCTGTTGAGTTATCACCGATTCAAACTTCTTGTACCACTGTCTTGGTGCTTGCTTGAGACCGTACAAACTCTTCTTTAATCTGCACATAAGGTCCTCTTTCCCCTTCTCTTCAAACCCCTCTGGTTGCTCCATGTAGATTTCTTCCTCCAAATCCCCATGAAGGAATGCGGTCTTGACATCCATTTGTTCCACCTCCAGATCAAGCTCAGCTGCTAACCCTAGCACAATCCGGATGGATGTCATCTTCACCATAGGTGAAAATATTTCATCAAAGTCGACCCCGTGTTTCTGTCCGAAACCTTTGACGACAATCCTAGCTTTGAATCTTGGTTGACTACTGTGTTCTTCGTGCTTCAATCTGAACACCCATTTATTCTTCAAAGCTTTCTTGCCTTTCGGCAATTTCACCAGCTCAAATGTCTCATTCTCATGCAATGATTGCATTCCTTCTTGCATAGCCTCCATCCACTTATCTTTGTGTTCACTGGTAATAGCTTCCTCGAAGTTCTCTGGTTCTCCCCCGTCAGTTAGCAGGATATATTCATTTGAGGAATATCTGGTTGAGGGTCGCACTTCTCTTCCAGAACGTGTGGTCATTGTACCACGAGAACTTTCTGCTGGCGGTTCACTGTGAACACGGATCTCATCATCATCCTCATGATCATTCTGCAATTCTTCATATTCAACCGGTTGTGGATTTACCGTTGAAGGCCACCATTCCAGATCTTGTTCAGATCCATAATTCTCCTTTTCCACTGTCTCCAAGAATTCATTCTCCTGAAATATGGCATCACGACTTCTTATAGGCTTTTTGAGATCTGTATTATAAAACTTGTAACCAAGTTGATCCTCGTCATAGCCTATAAATATGCACTTTCTTGTTTTGACATCCAACTTCTGTCTTTCATCCTTTGGTATATGAACATAAGCAACACAGCCAAATACCCGCAAATGATTATAGGAAACTTCTTTGCCTTGCCACACCTGCTCCGGGACATCATAATTGAGAGGAACACAAGGTGAGCGATTCAATATATATGCAGCAGCAACCACGGCCTCACCCCAAAATTCCTTAGTCAGCTTTGCATGTGAGAGCATGCTTCTGACTCTTTCTGCCAAAGTTCTATTCATCCTCTCAGCTAATCCGTTGAGTTGTGGTGTCTTTGGTGGTGTTGTTTGATGTCTGATTCCGTTCCTTTTGCATATCTCATCAAAGGTTCCAATGTATTCTCTTCCATTATCCGTTCGAATACATTTGAGTTTAATGGATGTTTGTCGTTCAACCAAGTTTAGAAAATTGTTGAATGTTTCCGCAACTTGGTCCTTGGTTTTGAGTGTCCACACCCAAATTTTTCGAGAATGATCATCGATAAAAGTTACCCAGTACCTCGCTCCTCCGAGCGACAATGGCATCGGACCACATAGATCTGAGTGCATCAGATCTAGTATTTTATCGGCTCTGCTAGGAGGTGAACTTTTGAATGATATCCTGTTTTGCTTTCCGGCTAAGCAGTTTGTGCATTGTTTCATATGAACCTGCTTTATACCGGGCAGAACTTGCTTGCTCACAAGGCGTGTAAGATTCTTTTCACTTATGTGACCAAGACGTCGGTGCCACAATTCTGTTGAGTTTTCTTCCCCTGCTGTAGTTCACTCCTACAGAATGATTTTTCTGAACTACATATAGCTTTGACATCTTTAATCCTTTTGCCACCACAAGTGATCCTCTTGAAATCTTACATATCCCATTTCGGAAGGTTGTACAGAAACCTTCTTCATCGAGTCTTTCGACCGATATCAGACTCAGGCGCATATCTGGCACATGCCTGACGGTCTTTCAGGATCAGTGTAGAGCCATCCACGGTAGTCAAGCTCACATCTCCTTTTCCCACGACTCTGGATAAGTCGTTATTCCCCATTCTCACCACACCAAAGTCCCCTTATGTGTAGGATGTAAAGCATTCTTTTCGAGATGTGACGTGGACTGTTGCTCCACTATCGATCACCCAGCTAGTTACTTGAGTTGCCAAATTTACGGACTCCTGCTCTAGCTCGTGAACAACATTGAATTCATCAATGGCGTTTGTTTGCTCATCGTCGATTTCATGTTTGTTTTTCGGTTGCCGACAATATTTTTTAATATGTCCGTTTTCTCCACAGCGATAACATTTTATGTTGGCATATCTCCCTGTGGACTTGCTTCTTCTTGGCTTCTGATTTGTGTTTTTCTTGATCTTGCTTCTCCTCCTTGACTCAGCAGCCAAAACATCTGACTGTGAGGTAGAGGATCCTTGAGATCTCCGCCTCATCTCTTCATTCAAGATGCCACTCTTGATGAAGTCCATACTCACGGCTCCTCCCGGTGCTGTGTTCGTGAGTGATACCTTCAGAGTCTCCCAAGACTCTGGCAATGAAGCTAGCACAATCAGAGCTATCACCTCGTCATCAAGTTTTATGCTCATACTTGATAACTGCTCCACGAATCCTTGAATCTCGTTCAGATGATCTGCGACCAAAGTTCCTTCTTTGTATCTAACCTGGACAAGCTTGCTCAAATAGAACAATTTGTTGTTGCCACATGAGCATGTGTCTCATTAGAGATGTGATTATAGACGTTGTCATCGACAAATTGTCGGATGTACCCGTAGACTTGCTCGTGCTCGAAGTTCCATTCAGCATCTGATTTATCATCTGGTTTAGACTCGCTGAACACCGGTAGGTGCATCTTGGTGACGAATAGAAGATCTTTCATCTTACTTTTCCAAAGTTGATAATTAGAGCCATTAAGGCTAATCATCTTGCTTGTGCGTACCTCCATCTTTTGTGAATGCTACCAACGAATAATCGTCAAAGCCTGAACACAAAAGAACCACTTCCCTAATACTGTCTAGAAAGCCTTTTCTGATGTGGAAGTTCAGACTAAGCTGCAACCACAGAGCATACGAGGACTTCCTATAGTATTTGAGAATCTAGCTCTGATACCAGTTGTTGGGATATCAGTGAAATAAACGAGGTAACATCGCAGCGGAACATCATAAGTGATATCAACAATTGAATAAGATGGACACCAATATTTATAGTGGTTCACCCCAAGATTGTGCTACGTCCACTTTAAACCTCTCAAGGAGATCATTTCTTTATTAATAACAAAGAAGACAAGAGAATTGAGAATACAAAGTATTTCACTCAAAACACTCTGATTTTAACACTCTTTTTCTCTCCACTAATCCTATTTCTTCCAAGGATAAACACTCCTTAAGAAATCTCACACTAAATCCTTTATCCCACTTCTACACTTATGATTGTAGACGAGAGGATTTTGTGTTTTGGTGTAATTTTGAAATGAAGAATGGATGTGTATTTATAGGTGAAGTTTAGGGAAAAAACAAAAATTAAAACCTCATTGCTTACATAATCAAACCAACCATTTTTGACTAATCTCAAACCATGTGTTAATTGTGTTGTTGAATTCAATTTATGTGGCTTTGAATTCAATTTATGTGGCTTGATTACTTAGCACCAGTTTCATTTTTTAAACCCAATTCACTCATTCCTTGTACCATATGTACTCGAACCCACCACATAAAAACCCTAATTTTTAGAGTTACTTACTAACCAAAAATCACAATTAGACATAGAGATTTAAATGAATCAAACCGTTTGTGAGCTATTTGAAGTTCGATTCGATAAAAGCTCGTTTAATGAGGCTCGTTAAGATAAACAAACCAAACTCAAGCTTTACAGTATTCGGCTCGTTAGCTCGTGAACATGTTCGTTGGTAAGTTCATGAGTAATCTTTTAGATGAAAAAATAATAGTTTTGATATTTCATTTATTGATTTTGCATAGAAAAATCTATTAAATTTATTTATTATAATAAATTTACAATTTTAATAAGAATAATATAGTTTTCTTTAAATATATAATTTATTTTTAATTAATTTAATAAAAATTTAAATGTATAATTCATATTTATTAAGCTTATTTAGACTCGATAAAGGCTTGAATAAACTCGTGAGTCATGCATATATTCGTTAAATAAAGCTCGAGCTCGGCTCGATTATAAACGAGCCGAGCTCAAACATTCAAGAGTTCGGCTCGACTCGACTCGATTACATCCCTAATTAGACACATATATTGTTAATGAGATCCTACCTATGTGGGCACTACCCTCACTTCATTTCAACGGGTAAGATCTTGCCACACATATAATTTCAAAAAAAAAAGTGGGTCCTACATATGCATGGGTAAATCTTGGTCATCCATCCTATCATGGGGGCAATGCCCACATATGACTGATACAAAGACATAAACTAATTGACACCTACGCAATTAAACTATAAGTCAGTCTGAATATAATCTGAAAAAGTGAAAATATTTCATGAGTAATATCTCATAACCTAAATGATTAATAATTAACTCCTCCTTTTGGCTAATAAACTTCGATCACAAACTTTATATGTGTATATATATATATATATATATATATATATATATATAGTACTGAAATACGTATGTTTATAAATAAGAATGAATATTATATTATAATTAGTAAAGGAATGGTAATTTAATCAAAGGTGACAATAAGGGCCATGGTCACATGAATTCACGTGTTATGCTTTCTTAATCTTAAATAAACAATGTTTAACAACAATATGGGCATAACGTTCCAATGCTTAAGTCCAATTCAGATATGCCCTTTCACAGCAATAATTAGTATTTTCCCCCATTAAATTAATAGTTGTTGTGAAAAAGTAAAAATTTATGGTAAAAAATAAAAATCTCAAACTCTCAAAATTTACCAAACTACACACTTTATAATATTTTTCTCTCTACTCAATTGTGATTTTCTTCACAAATGAGAGATCTATTTATAGGAAATCTTTACAAATAATCCAAAAATAAAATACATTATTACCTACATCATCACACACTAATTTTCAATATTTACAACTCTTATTTTCAACATTCAAATATTCAACATTCAAATATTCAATACACACATTTTAAATATATTTTTCAACACTCCCCCTTGTGATGATGATCATAATGATTGTCTTCATTACGTGTTTTTATACTGCCTCGTTAAAAACCTTACTAGAAAAAACACATTGGGATGAAAACCATAGCAAGGGAAAAAGATTGCAGTCACATAAACTCCCCCTCATGTTGACACGAACAATTCTTCACAAATTTCGTAGATTGCGCATCCCAATATTATATATATGCTTTCTGAATATTGACGTAGGAAGCGCCTTTGTGAAGAGATCTGATGAATTTTCACTTGATTGAATGTGACGAACATCAATACATTTATTCTTCTCAAGCTCCTTGGTGAATGCGAAGAACTTAGGAGGAATATGTTTAGTTCTGTCGCTTTTTATGTATCCTTCTTTCATTTGAGCAACACATGCAGCATTATCTTCATATAGTATCACAGGCTTCTCGTCGAATGATAATCCGCATGAGATTTGGATATGTTGGGTCATTGATTTTAACCACACACATTCACGACTTGCTTCATGTAGTGCAATAATCTCGGCATGATTTGATGAAGTTGTTACGAGCGTTTGTTTCTGTGAACGCCAAGAAATTGCAGTGCCTCCACGAGTAAAAACATATCCAGTTTGGGAACGTGCCTTGTGTGGATCAGATAAGTATCCAGCATCGGCATAACCAATTATACTTGGATTAGCATCTTTTGAATACAAAAGTCCCAAGTCTGTCGTTCCTCGTAGATAACGGAATATATGTTTAATTCCCGTTTCAGTGTCTCTTTGTTGGATATGTGCTAAATCTTGCCAACAAATTTACGGCAAAAGATATATCAGGCCTTGTACAATTTGTAAGATACATAAGGGCACCGATAGCGCTTAGATATGATACTTCTGGACCAAGAATATCTTCATCTTCTTCACATGGTCGGAATGGATCATTTTCTATGTTTAATGATCTAACAACCATTGGAGTACTTAAAGAATTTGATTTATCAATATTAAAACGTTTAAGGATCTTTTCTGTATAATTTGTCTGGTGAACAAACATTCCACATTCTTTTTGTTCAATTTGTAAACCCAGACAATACTTGGTTTTTCCAAGATCCTTCATTTCAAATTCTTCCTTCAAGTATGACACAACTTCTTGAATTTCCTTATTCGTTCCAATGATGTTTAAATCATCAACATATACAGCAATAATTACGCATCCGGATATTGTTTTCTTAATGAAAACACAAGGGCATATTGAATTATTTACATATCCCCTTTTTCATCAAGTGATCACTTAGTCGATTATACCACATTCGACCAGATTGCTTTAACCCATATAATGATCTTTGTAATTTCACAGAATAACATTCTCTGGGTTTTGAACTTTGTGCTTCAGGCATCTTAAATCCTTCAGGGATTTTCATATATATATTACTATCAAGTGATCCATATAAGTAAGCTGTAACAACATCCATAAGACGCATTTCTAAATTTTCAGATACCGCCAAGCTAATCAAATACCGAAACGTAATTGCATCCATCACGGGAGAATACGTTTCTTCATAATCAATTCCAGGCCTTTGAGAAAAACCTTGTGCAACAAGTCGAGCTTTATATCTCACTATTTCATTTTTCTCATTTCGCTTTTGAATAAAAACCCATTTGTATCCAACAGGTTTTACACCTTCAGGTGTAAGGACTATAGGTCCAAAAACATTACGTTTATTTAGCGAATCCAATTCAACCTGGATGACTTCTTTCCATTTTATCCAATACTGCCGATTTTTACATTCACCAAAAGATTTTGGTTCATGATCTTCATTATCATTTATGATGTCGATTGCCACATTATAAGAAAATATATCATCAATTTCTTCTATATCTTTTCGGTTCCATATTTTTCCAGTATTAATGTAATTGATAGAGATTTCATGATTCTCGTCAGTTTGTGGTTCTGACAGAATATTTTCATCATCATGTGTTTCTTCAGGAACACCATTCTCTATTTTGTGATCATCATGTGTTTCTTCAGGAACATCATTCTTTATTTTGTGATCATCGTGTTTCTCTATAAATTTTCTTTTTCGAGGATTTTATCCTTGAACCGACTGGCCTCCACGCTCAGGCGTTTAATGACATCATGAGTATCTTCAATTTGTTTCTTTGGAATTTCAATTCGAGCAGGGGCATTTGCAGCATGTATATATGATTTAGTTACCCCTTTTGTGTCAGCAAATGCATCTGGTATTTGATTGGCTATTCTTTGCAAGTGTACAATTTGTTGTACATCTTTTTCACATTGTTTTGTTCTTGGATCCAGATGTAACAATGATGATACATGCCATGTAATTTCCTTTTCGGTATGTTTCTGTTCTCCCCCTAACATTGAGAAGATTTCCTCATTAAAATGACAATCAGCAAAACGTACTGTGAACACGTCGCCTGTCTGAGGTTCAAGATATCGAGTGATTGATGGACTATCATAACCGATATAAATTCCAACCTTTCTTTGAGGTCCCATTTTCTTTCGTTGCGGTGGTGCAATAGGCACATACACCATACATCCAAAAATTCTCAGATGAGAAATGTCTGGTTCTTTACCAAATGCAAGCTGCAATGGGGAGTATTTATGATATGCACTTGGTCTGATGCGAATTAATGAAGCAACGTGTAAAATTGCATGTCCCCATATAGAAATAGGGAGCTTTGTTTTCATAATCATTGGTCTAGCAATCATTTGCAGACGTTTAATCAATGATTCAGCCAATCCATTCTGTGTATGTACATGAGCAACATGATGCTCAACAATGATTCCCATAGACATACAATAATCATTGAAAGTTTGGGAAGTAAATTCACCAGCATTATCAAATCTAATTTTCTTGATTGTATAATCGGGAAATTGATTCCTCAATTTTATTATTTGAGCAAGTAATCTTGCAAATGCAACATTTCGAGTTGACAATAAACATACATGTGACCATCTGCTGGAGACATCAATCAATACCATAAAGTATCTGAATGGTCCACATGGTGGATGGATTGGTCCACAAATATCACCCTGAATACGTTCAAGAAACATTGGTGCTTCAGTTTGGATTTTGGCTGGTGATGGTCTTATAATAAGTTTTTCAAGAGAACATGCTTTACATTGAAACTTATTATTCTGAAAGATCTTCTGGTCTTTCAGCGGATGACCATGTGTATTTTCTATAATTCTTCGCATCATTGTTGAACCAGGATGTCCCAATCGATCATGCCAATTGGTTAATATCGAAGAATTATCAACTACCATGTTTGATTCAATCGGACTTATATGTGTATAATGCAATCCAGTAGGGAGCATTGGTAGTTTTTCAATCACATATTTCTTTCCTGATTTATATGTGATAAGACACATATATTTCTTATTCTCTTCATTCATTGTTTGAGTATCATACCCATGGAAATATATATCATTAAAACTCAACAAATTTCTTTTCGATTGTGGTGAATATAAAGCATCATTGATAAAAAATTTTGTACCATTAGGTAACAAAAATTGTGCTTTACCACATCCTTTAATCAAGTCTACAGGACCTGATATTGTATTCACCGTTGTTTTTGTTGGATTTTAGTTCCAAGAAATATCTTTTATCTCGGAGGATAGTGTGCGTTGCACCACTATCGGGTATGCAAACTTCAGCTTTGCTCATAGCATTTTCCATTTTTTGAACTTCAAAAAAATATGCAATGAAATAAAATTACTGGCAATATATATTTAAATATAACACATATCATAATAAAACATTATATGGATACATGAAAAATAAATTATTGTACATTTATATTCTACCACTATATTGTTCATTTTCAGAGAAATCATTGAGAAAATCTGCAGCATCAATATTGTTCATTTCTATCCCACCAACATATTGTTCATTTCCAGATAAATCATTCATAAAATCACCAGCATCAAAATGAGTTGAATCACTCAAATGGTCACTGCGTTCAGTGAAGTTGGTCTCCTTTTCTTTCCCCTTTAATGATTCTTTATAAAGTTTACAAAGGTGTTCAGGGGCTCGACAAATTTTGGACCAATGTCCTGGAGTACCACATCTGAAACAAGAACTTTCATATCTTTTTGAGTGATTCTCATTAACACTTGTATTCTCATGATGTCTTTTCTGTGGATGGTTTGGGACGCTCTTTTGAGATAAATTATAAAAATAACTATCTCTATTGTTTTCAAAACCACGGCCTCGACCACGGCCAATTCCACGTCCACGTCCACGTCCATGTCCACGACCTCGACCTCGACCAAAACCTTGTCTTTGAATTTGATTTTGGTTTCCAGGTTTAAATTCACTTTTACTTACAGCATTTACTTCTGGAAATGTTGTTGATCCAGTGGGTCGGGACTGATGATTTCTCATTAATAGCTCGTTGTTTTTTTCCGCCACAAGAAGACAGGCGATGAGTTCAGAATATCTCGCAAATCCACGTACTCTATATCGTTGCTGTAGAGTAATATTTGATGCATGAAACGTGGAAAATGTTTTTTCAAGCATTTCCGATTCTGTGACCTCATGTCCACAAAATTTTAGCTGCGAGATTATTCGATACATCGCTGAATTATAATCGCTGACTTTCTTAAAATCTTGGAATCTTAACATATTCCATTCATCACGGGCGGTCGGAAGTATAACTTCCCTTATATGTTCAAATCTTTCTTTCAATCCTTTCCACAAAGCCATGTGATCTTTTTCAATTAAATATTCACATTTCAATCCCTCGTCGAGATGTCGACGCAAAAATATAATGGCTTTTGCCTTTTCTTGTGATGTCGATATGCCATTTTCTTTTATTGTCCCACTTAGACCCAATGACTCAAGATGCATTTCTACATCGAGAGTCCATGGCATATAATTTTTTCCCGTGATGTCGAGCGCAACAAATTCGAGCTTTGTCAAATTTGACATGGTGGTACTAAAAAAAATTACGATGCATTTTATTAGTTAATGAATATTGCAATACAAAGTAATGGATAAACAACAAGTACAAGCATTTGTAAAAATAAAGAAAACACACGAGGAGGATATTCTCCGATAAATAAAAGACTCGTGAGTATGATAACCAAAATAATTAAAAATAACCTTGAGAAAGCCATCTTCTTTTTTCTTCGAAAATTTAGTGAAGAATAATTTTTAGAGAAGAAGAGAAAGTTGGAGTGATTGAATGTGTTTATGAGATCATATTTATATGGCAAAAATTAGCCGTTTTGTTACCGTTTATGACCGTTGGTGTATAAAAAAAATAAAGGTATGTATTTGTATAATTTTATGGTAATAATATGGTGTATATAATATTAGACATATTTAAATAATTATGTATATCATATCATATTATTATAATGATGTGTCATAAGATATTTTATTTAAAAATCTTATAAGCTTTTATACTTGTCGTATCCCTTACCGGGAGTGTGGGATGTCGTCTTAACATCATCCCAGGATTTATAACAAGTTTTTGAAAAATTTATTTTTATTATTAATAATAACATTATATTATATATTAAATATATACACAATAAATAAATAACAGTAAAATAAATATTATTACTTTTGTTACCTTTTTCTTCTGTTTGGAGCTTGGAAAAGGATGGAGGACTTTTAGAGCTTCGTGCTGATAACGTGTTGTGAAAAGTAAAAATTTATGGTAAAAAGTAAAAATCTCAAACTCTCAAAATTTACCAAACTACACACTTTATAATATTTTTCTCTCTACTCAATTGTGATTTTCTTTACAAATGAGAGATCTATTTATAGGAAATCTTTACAAATAATTCAAAAATAAAATACATCATTACCTACATCATCACACACTAATTTTCAATATTTACAACTCTTATTTTCAACATTCAAATATTCAACATTCAAATATTCAATACACACATTTTAAATATATTTTTCAACAATAGTGATGCTATGTGATACATCATTTTTTTACGTCAAATATTACATCCATCTCTAATGTGACAAAATTATCATGTAGAAAATCAATAGGTGAATGTCATCTCATTAATAAACATAAAAGTGAACACGGTTAGCGTGCAATATAGCAAAACTATGTCTATATATATATACACACACACACATTATCAGAGTTTTTCAAGTTCAACAATCAAAAATAAAATCCAAATGTTATTTTATTTGGACATCTTGTTTGGGCTACTGGATTTATCCTCTCTTCTCGAGAATCCATACATCGCTTATCAGTGTATGAACAGCTATCTCTCGAGCATAAGTTCGGCTTCAAGAAGAAAAGAAAATGAAGTACCTAACAACGCATCTCTTCAGACCAAGAACTACGAGATCGATCACCTTCTAGGGTACCATTGCACAAGAATTCTATAAATATGTATCTATATGCTAGAGAAATTAACCAAAACGGTCATGTAAGTTTACCCATTTTATTTGTAAGTTAGGTTATGTACATTTTGACTTTTGGTTTTTCTCTAAAAGAGTTCAATGTCAGAAAAAACTCACGTGATATCATAAAATATTGACATGACATCGAGAAGTTTTGACGTGTTTGGTGTTATGTCAGCAATTTGTATAAAAATAACTAAATACCAACTATATAAAGTTAAACCTCATACATTAAACACTTTGGTGTGTTGGTAAAATCTTCTATAAATATCCATATAATATCCGATTTTTTCCATCACTTTCAGTCTCCCTAATTTTCTTTCATCGATCCCTCAAGTATAATTTATTTATTTAACATATTTATTGATATTTATATATTGATATTATTTTCCTTTCATTTTAAATTAAACTAATTGTATACGATTAAAATTTTATAATAAAAAATATAATTTTTTTATATATATAATTATTATGTTCATGTAACACGTGTGCATTGACAACTAATTAAAATAATATTTGAGAAGAGGGTTAAAGACAAAATTTGGTCCGTCGTATGACATATATATAGAAATAACAAATTACGAAAAAATATACAAATTACACGTCCCGAGCTCAAGCCCTTACAAGCTCAGCCTATTTGGAAATATGATTAAAAACCCCCTCCAATAATAATAATAATAATAATAATAATAATCCCTTTATATTTATAGAAAATATACAAATAAGTATTACCCTAAAAATAACACGTTTTGGAAAAAAAATGTATTTTATATCTTTTAACTTCCAACTACTACATTTTTTATATAATATAAAAACAGGGCAACGCGATTCCTCACGTCATTCTTCGTGTCGACAATATTTTTTAATCAACTTTTATATGTACAAAGTTGCATGTAAAATAATCTAGATTGATTTTCATAAATTTAATTACTGTTATTAATTGACGAATAAGGTATGTACGTGGTAGAAATTAATCTTGAACAGCACAATAGACTAGCCATAATATTTAAATATTACTTAAAATGTATTATTATTTTTATTATTTATGCCAACTTGGGAACAAATTTCTGCGGTTTTTGTATGGTTTTTTCCCCTTCATTGAGGTGTTCAATGTAAATTTACTTTCAAACACAGGTTTCAATTCAAAATACCCCATTTTTTTGAGATTTCAAGCCTGTCAATCTCATGTTGGTTTAATTTAAAAGCTAATGCGAATTCCAAAGGGAGTTATTTTGATTTAAAAGTCATCCTCTAGCTAGGCCATGAAAATACTGCAATCATCATGATTTTAATTTCAGAACATTCAGATCCCTTTGCACAAGAAGTTTTTTCAACCTCAAGTGGATATTTGTTAACCATTATATAATTAATTTTAGATTCGATGGTCCATGAGTTATAGTTTTCAACTTATGCCCGTTGCTCCCCAGTCCCCACACTCGACAAAATCAATGCATCCGGCCTAAAGCTCGAATCACGCTCAACTAGTGGCAAAGTGGCTTATCAAGTAACCAAACAAAAGATGTCTCAGATTAAGGCCAGAAAATTCAAAGATTTTATGTGCTATTCTAATTATAGGCATGATAACTTAGATTAGCTTGGAAACGTAAAGACAATGGAAAGTGAAAAGAAGATGAACTTGGTATAGGAAATCGCTATGGACTATCATTGCTGTGTGTGTGACATCTTTGTGCTGAATGACCGATACCATGAGGCATCAGCTATATGAATAGCAAAACATCTCTTATATATTATTCTGTCAAGGCAACGATACCATATGGATTCGCCTGCACCAGAACTGACTCACAAACTTCTATTAGCCTGCACCAAAATATGTTTAAGCTCGTTCGCGATCTCTTGAAACGAGCCTGGTTTTTGAATAACACCGTTCATTCCAATCTGGCCACATTTATCCTTTGTTTCTCCGTCATCACTTGCTGTCAAGGCGATGACCAATGGCCAGCTACGGCTACGAAATTTACGAATCCTTGTAGTAACTTCAAAGCCATTTAAATCGGGTAGCTCCAGATCAAGGAGCACTATTTGACAGGAAGATATAGAAGGACCAAGAGCACTGAGGCATTCATATCCCGATGAAACAGCAGAAACCGTGCATCCCAATTTCTCCAGCAATTTACGTGTCACTGCTCGATTTACATCATCCGCATCAGCTACAAGAACTTTCAATCCTCTAAAAAGGGTGTTCGAATGGACTCGATCCGAAGATTCACCATGTTCTAATAGGCTTGTAACAGCGGAGGACCGGACTTGAAACCGTAAGCCAAGAGCCATGCATTCATCAAAACCTTCAGGATTTGATATAACCCTGATGTCTCCTTGCATCAACTGCCGATAAACAAGTAGGCAAAGTCAGTTGCCAAACTTTTAGAAACAGCTCAAATATATCCGAAACTATTTAACTTGAGCTTGAACATTTTTTCATACATCTGAGCTGAATTTGGTATTGACTCGTTTTTTTCGATCTAAAACTAATCGTGATTATCAGCTTGAGTTGAGCCATACTTCGAGCAAATTTTGATCATTAAACTCAAAAAAAATAAATTGAACTCAACTTCAAACAGAACTCAAGTCCAGAAAAGTTAGTTTTTAAAGTTTCCAGTTGAATTTCAGGCCAGTTTAATAAACTTCGAGTTCATACTCGAGGTCGAATATAAAAAAAATGAATTTGTACCATAACTATGATGTTAACTCTGGTTCTTGTCCGTGTACTCACAAACTGTAGTTGATCGATAACAAATATTTTATAAACATGGTATATATTCTTGCCTTTGCAACACAAAGACAAATTAGTTTGTGGAAACAAAACTGTCAAATTTATATTAGAAGCTAATTACCCTGGTGCCTAATTACAAACAGATCAAAATAAAATTTCAACAATAGGAAACGGCAGTTTCCATCATACATTAGAAAAAAAAACTATATCATGAAATTACCTAACAAAATTGCCGTTTCCATCATACATTAGAAAAAAAAACTATATCATGAAATTACCTAACAAAATCATATTTATGCAATGGGCAGCTTCATAAATCAATAAATAACACGGTTAATGCACACACCTGAACTAGTTTCCTGCAAGCGCTAAAGCTCATTCCTCCCTCCACTCCATTATAGTATCTCTGGAAACCATGTGGAATCACGGGATGTGTGTTGTCTTCTGTCTGGGAGCTGATACGACGAATCCCAACTTCAAGCCTTATATAAACATAGCCATCAGACGAGTTTGTTCGCCCCTGGCCTCTTTTTCGCTCCTTCCATCCCTGACTACCACTGACTAGAAATACCCTTAATGTAAGTGAACCCCCTTGTTTACTTCCCTTCAACAGACTCCCAACCATATGCAAAATGACCTGAAATACTCGACGCTCATCTCCCAATACTTGATTTGGCAATGACTTATCGATTTCGATCACAAATTCATAACCCCTATAAACACAAAGGCACTTGGAGAGGCAAGAAGCTTCTTTCATCATAGAATGCAATGGAAAAGACCTCATTTGCAAAGGGAATTTTCCATTATCTTTGGTCGAAGTATCCACCACATCAGTTATCAAGGCTGAAAGAACATTGCTTGTCTTAATCATGGTGTTGACAAGAAGCTGTTGTTCGGTACTTAATTTTTCGTCTTGTAAAATGGAAAGAAGTCCAAGCATTGAATGCATTGGACTTCTTAATCCTTTACTCATTACCATTTGAAATGCATTTCGGGCTTGACTTGCCATTAATGCATCTTGTTTCGCTTGTTGTAGTGCTCGATTTTGTTGCACTAATTTGTCTCTCATAAGTTGAGATTCTTCGAGAATTGAAGCATGAGAAAGAGCAACAGCAACCTGGTCAGCTACGACCTCGACTATCTCAAGTTCCTCATCGCCCCAAGATATACCCTGCCCATCCGGAAGAACCAAAACAAGAATTGCATAGCATGCCGGAATCATCTCCGGGGTGCCACCTTTGAAATCGGAAACCTTAAGCATAGGCATTCGAATTGCAGCCACAGCACCAGGCTCACCAGTTCCTCCACTGCTTGCCACAGCAAGAACCGACTTAGGATTTAGTACTTTCACTCCATCACTTCTCTTGATCTCTCTCACATCTGGATCGCTAGTTGGGATTGGAGAGTTTCCCGTATTTGAAAAGCTCCCTCCTTTCAATTCATGTGTAAGATTCACTTCCGTTCTACCTGCATTTGGCATCCAAATAGCACAATTCTGCAAATCCAATGTCTTTGACAGCTCAACCAAAGTCGAATACAATATCGTGTGCCGGTCAAGGGATTTTCGAATTTCTTGAGTTAACATCCTAACATGCCAACTAGCTTCTTTCTGCTTCTTAATAATTCCTACCTCCCGATCAAGATCCCATGTCTTCTTCTTCAACATATGTTCTCTCACCTTGATTTTGAGTAACAAGGGGATAAGTGTGATAAGGGTTATGGCAGTGGCAAACGAAACTAAAGCTGTCAGGAATTTGAAAATTGTCAGAGCGAGCATCAACTGAAACGGGTGCGGACCGTAAGTCCATCCGTTTAGCAAATGTGTCATGCCACAGAGGACAATGAAGGATATGAACTGGAAAAGTACCCATTTAAATGGGACATTCGAACAACTAACAAAACAAAGTAGCTCGATCGGAATGGAAAAATAGGCCACTGCGATGAAAAAATCACTAACTTTTTGGCACTCCAAAAGAGTCTCGATGCTCCAAAATCCCTCCTCATCGCAATTGCAACGGGAGAATCCATTTTCAGCAGCAGCTACCAAAATAAATATGGATAAAATCAAGAAACAAGATGTCTTTAACATGGCAGCCGATGCATAGATAAGCTAATCTATTTTTTCCAGTCCATTGAATTTTATCCAGTTTAGCCTCCAATGCAGCTCAATTCACAGGTGCAAGATTGGCCAATTCTATCACGAAAGAACAGCTAGCATTCATTTTCCTGCCGGTAGATGTTTAATCAAATAAAAACCCATCAAATAGCAAATATAAAATATATTTGCTTCAAAATATAAAATTTGGCGTTCGTTAAGTCAAACATCATACAAAAGAATGAAAAAGCATATGATACTTAGGTACATGTTAGGAAGAAAGGAACCTCAGACCCAACAAAGATCTGACCCACAACCTTGCCAGAAACGCAAAAAAAAAAAAATCCATATAAATATATTCAATTTGGTGCTTTTCACAGCTGTGGTAGAGTTAATTATGCAACAAATTCCCACTATGTTTAATTTAACGATATAAAACAGAAAAACTTGCCAAAAACAAGACTTTAAACACAAAAGATGAACCAGTAAAATCAAAACCACGCCATTAAAATCTGAACATCGAAAAAGAACCAATAAAATAAAAAGAAGAATTTTTTTACCTGATGAAATGCACCTATAAATACAACTTGAATCCTTAGACAGCTTTTTACAACCAAGAATTCGAATGGGCTCTATCGAAACAGTATCTTTGCCTATTTTCCATAAAAATCATTTCCCACCAAACCATTCGTGATACAGTTTGTTAAACAGGAAGAAGAGGAATAAAGTTTGAATCTCGGAAAGTTTTACAGAAGGAATATTTGTGTGTGTAGATAGAAAGAGAAGAGAGATCAGCGATTGCTGCTGCTTGCATTGCCAAATAAGAGAACAAGGCAGATTCAATGGTTGAAGAAGAGAGGGTAGAGAAATTATTATCAATTGTATGTATAATGTAATGGAGAGAGAGAGAGAGAGAGAGAGAGAAGCAGAAGAATTCTCAGAGTGGGGTTGGTGAAGAGAACTTGGACACACTTTTGCTAGAAAACGTCTGCCAATCAAAACCTCAATAAAAAAAGAATATTTATTTGCATTTATTTTTTTATTTATTGCAATTACTCATATCCACGTATGACATAATTTTTGGTGTTTAATTAAAATAAAATTAAGAATCTAAAAACAGTGAGTTTTTCATGAATAAATTGAAAACAAAATTTAATTGTTTAAGACATTTGGAAAAATCAGGACTGATTTAATGTCAGATATATACCATTTCTGCTTGTATATGAGTCCTAGATAAAATAAGATGCATATATCACGATTCGTTTTATATATATATATAAATAGATAGCAGCTGATCTTTTTATTTTGGGAAATAAATTGATTTACCTAGCTTGCCCCCATAAATAAATAAATAATAATAAAAACAGTATCATGTACGGTAAAATTCAGCGATACAAAAATTTCTACACAAAAACGAAATCTTATCGCTAATCAATTTTGTGATAATAATTCGAATCCGAATCGATTTATAAAAAATTATTATTTTTTATATATAAAAATATTACTCTGCATTACGAATATTGACCGAATCAAATCATATCACATGATACATTCTCAGATTTTTAACCTTTCAAAAACAGTATATTGTAATAGAGTTTAACCGGATTTTATTCAATAATAATTAATGTAGTATTAAAGATGTTCAAATGGGGAAATATTTTATATTTGACTTTGGAAATATCCCTCTTTCTACAAAGTAATGAATCCAGACTTTAAAGACCATCTCTTTCGCAGTTTGTCTTGATTTATATTTTTTCGAGAGATAGCAAAGTTTTATATTATGATGATAATAATAATATATATATATAATAATAATTATTATTATTTATTTTACTGAATGCAAACTATTTTTTTAGTCAAATATTTTTTTATAATAAATTGGCCAAGGAAATAAAAAAAAGAGTGGCCCTACAAGGTGAAGACCCTGACCCCCTTAAAACGAAGATATACTTTTTTATTCACTTGTCAAATAATTTGACTCACGAATTTATGTATTTTGATTACAGGATTGAGCATTCTCGTACGGGTCGCTGCTTCGGTTCGAATTATGTATACATATTATTATTTTTTTCCATATTATTGACTTAAATATTTTAATGTCTATTCCTTCGAAAATTATAAATTTTTATTGTTAATTTAATATAATCAAGCTTAAGTAGTGAATGACGTAATCAAGTTAATTAAGCTCGAGTATTCAAGATTCAAGAAGGATAAATTAAGGTAGGACATGTGTATTATATATATATCGATGGGTTAGTGCTTTGCAAGCATATATTTTTTAAAACCACGATGTAATCCATAATTGTTATTTTCAATATAATACGTAGTGGGTGAAGTTAGAATTGACACAGCTAATTTACATGCATCCTTATTCCAACAATGTGCAGTGGCGGCATGCATAACAATCTCTTGACCACCAAAAGAATTGGAGCAATCAAATAAATAATATAATTCAAATCCCTTTTTAATCACCCAAACAATAAATAGTACACGGGTTTTTCAAAATGTCATATATGGGTCATTACTGACCAATTGATGGAATTACACATGAGATGAGTGAAAAATGAGACGAACATGAGATGAAAACACGTCCATCGAGTGTATCAAACGGCAAGGATTCGGACATTTTTTGGTCAAGAATTCATATCTCATGCACGGGTGGACGGACTTGACCCCATGAATTTTCGAGGAAATACATAAATTAACTTTTATTATATTTAAGATCAAAACTCGAATATTACTATATATAAAAAAAGTATTAATTAAAAGGTATATTCATATCATTAACTCCTTGTAAATTGTAATGTAATTGTCTGTCGAAGATGCATGCACGGTACAGATGCATTGGTATAGCGATAGGCTGTCGGTCTCCCGAAAGCATAATCAAATTCGTCGTCATGATGTACTGATTGGCCTATGTATTAGTTCCATTGATTCCGCTTGACAACGAATTATCAATTATATTTATATATGAACTTCCTTTTCAACAAGAAATTGCCATGGTTCTGAGAATTACTGTTGACTGGTCCGTATAATATGTTCGCTTAATAAAACTTTTAAAAGCATTGGGATTGAGTTGCTCTTGGACCAGCCCATTAACTTTAACGCGTTAATTTGGGATCAGTCGTTGTTTGTTATTAATGTTGCATGATACCGACCAATCATGACTTGTTCTCCACTCATCAATTCAATGGTCGGTCTTTGTTTTCAAAGTTAGCCGTTGGAATTTCTATATACATTAACATGATACGAAAGTTGTTCGATTAATTCTTGGGTAATATAATGTTTCAAAAAAATGATTATAGATTAATTTTCGTTTACAAATTTGCAAAACTTTGTCAAGTAAAAATCTTTAACGACTGTTCTATCCCAGTGAGATTGGAATCGTATAACATTCAAATTAGTAAAACGAGAATTTGTGGAATTTTTTGTTTTGTTAACCATGTTGTATCTAGGTATCATCCCAGATGGCGATTGAGGTTGGGCGCTTGGAAGAAAGAAATATATATAGGTTATATATGTGGGAAACAATATTCTTGGGAGCTAGGGTTGCGAATATGGAGATAAATTAAACTCAAGACTAAACTCTTGATCTTGACTCTTGTGCTATCTATTTTGTTGTAAAAGTTATTATTTAATTTATTTTCTGTGATATATTTCTTGGTTTTATTGTTTTAGCCGGCTTCGAATGTCTGGTGATTATTATCCTTCATCATCAAAACAGATAGAGGCGTGAAGTTAGTCTTTTTGAATTTATGCTTATTAATGTCGAACTGTCACCTTTCATTCATATATATATATATATATATATATATATATATATATATATATATTTATGTAAACAATTATTTTTAGAACTTTATGATGCAATAGTACTATTTATACTAGATATTAGTGTAACTAATCTCTTCGGCATCTTTAATTACCAAAATGTCTTTTTTCTTATTTATCGATATACCATATATTAAGGCAAGAAAGACTCGAGACCAAATATGTATATAAGTCATGCATCTCTTAGTAAAAGAATAATTAAATAGAAGCAACACATGGGATTTTTTCAACTTCAATTCTCGATCGGCTTTAAACATTAATTGTCACCTTTGTTAAGACAGAAAAACCAATAGACGGCCAAATCACGCGTTTAGCTTAACTAGCGACATGATTATCAACTTTTTTGACCATTTCTTGTATTAAAAAAATTATTAATTATGAAATTTTTAGCTCTTATTAAAATTATGTTAGTTGGAAAGTGCACGTTATATTGTATAATTTAAGTAAATCATAAACGTAAACTTCGCGTGTAAGCTTATTGAATTTCGCAAGACCCCATCACATTATCGAATCATGTGCATAATTGAATTTAATTTTTTTAATAATATTTAAAATATTTAATTTTCGTATTGATCGAGTGGGTTTCCAAGCGCCCAACCTCAATTTTTTTTTGCTATTACTTCATAATAATTTTACCATTTGCAAAAATTATAAATATGTAAATAATAAATAATCTTCAAATTAAAAAAAATATTTGAATTCTGTTTAAAATGATACATGCGATGACTCGTACTGATCACAATGAGAAATTAGCAAAAGAAAATCCATTGGTATAATCCACATAATACACACACACACACACACACACACACACACACACACACACACACATCTGGCTCAACGTGGGCTTTTATATATATTAACGATTGGGGTACATAACGTGATGTCGATTCTTCGATTGATCGACACTATTCTTGTACTTGAAGACCAACTTTTCCCTATCGTCTTTGGTCAAAGCTGCTATATATATATCTGAGTTGAAGGGCTAGTGTGTGACAAGACGTAAGCCCTATATTATGCAATCCTCTGATTTGGCATCTCGCAGAGAATGCAATACATCATTCATTTGCCTGTATGTATTAATGAATTAGATTTAGTGATCTCAAAATAAATACCTCCTGCAACGTCAAAATTAATTATTATTTGTTTCTAAGCTATATCTACAACCTAACCATATACGGCTGTCGTAATGTCAAGATTTTGTCCCAACAAAAATAAAACTCCAGGCAGCCATGTTTCATGGATTAATGAGTAACTTAAATGGTGGTATATGTATATTACCTCATTATCCATACATGATATGTTAAAAGAAGAAATTCAGATGATCATTTTGTTTAGAAGATGCAAACAATACCTTAAAATTGCATTTGGGTGGATAAATTTAAAATTCATGGATTTCGATTATAGTTTTATTGTTAATAACGAAACAATATATTAAATATTAAATTCATATGTTACTTATTTACATCTTATTTACACAAAGTAGAATGAATTTTTTAATGCTCGATTATTGGATGAACTTAAAATTCACACTCATTAACATGAAACACTATATGAATTAACATGCAAGCAGTGAATTTGAAGTGTATATCGATCTTACTTTTCTAAAAACTACAAAAATACATTTAAAATTCATCCATCCAAATGCAACATAATATTGTCAATCAAATTTGAAAAACAGAACAATTACATTTTTATATATAATACACATATACACACACTAATTTAATTATAATTATTCTTTAAATCTTCGTCCATTTGAATGATGGGGTTTAAATATAATTAAATGATCAATAGAGAATAAATTTTGAATCATTAAGCCTCGTTTGGAAGTATTCAAATGAGGTGCTTGATTCCTAAATTGGGAAAGAATGAAGACAGTTCTTTCTCTTTCAATTCTCTGTACATGCTTTTGAAACTGACCAAAATATTTCATTTCATTCTCTTCCATTTTAGGAAATGTCATCATGCCATTTGACACCAAGAACTTGTCGGGAACATGCATACCATCCCATTTTGGGGATGTCATCAATCCACTGGCCCATAATGTGTATTAAAATCACCTAGACTACCAAATAATTAGTTCTAATACTGAATGTTTTTCTTTTTTAGAGAGAAAATTTGAACTTTTATTTGAATTCTTTTAAGGTTGTGTTTGGAAAGATGAATTTGAAATAAATAGATTCAACTATAGTTTTATTGTTTATGATTAAATAATAAAACAAATATTAAATATACATCTTACGTTCTTACACGTGTATTTGAAATTTATGATCTTATTTATCTAAACAATAAAAATACATTTTGAATATATTCTTCGATCTAAACACAACTTAAATCAATTTTCAGGAACACGATAGAGTTTTGAGTGCCTCCTGGAGACTCAGCCTCCAAAGTTCAGGGTGGTCAGAAAAGTTTCATATAGGGCGTAACAATAATTGAGTGAGACCAGGCCAGGTACATAGATAGACATGGCATCGATGGACCTCAGGCACGCTTGCAATTCTTGTGTTTTTAGATATATTAATGAGATATATATATATACGTACACCCAAAAGAACTTGGCTTGGCAAATCTTCGTGTTTCTTTAGATTCGTAAAAGAAAAGCAATCATACACCTAAAAATATAATATGCTCAAGAGAAATCATGATATATCAGAGAATTTTTTTTAAGTGTACCCTAGTCGAAGTTCCAAATCCAGTTCCGCATGAGAGTACTGACTAATCAAGCCAATCTCCAGGTCCAATCTCACCAAATCTTTCTTCACATTTTCACACCCTTTTTCACAAACAAATGAACCAAACTTTTCGACACTGTTAAAGGCTTTCTGACTCTCCATCTTCATCAAATCCCCTGCGCTCGGCTTCATCAAGTTCTCAAACAAAACACCTTCCTCCCTCGATCTCTCAATACTAGCATGATTACTGTCTAAACATGAAGAGAAACGGGAATGTGAAGAAGGGAAGAATGGAGGTAATGGAGAAGTGTAATGAGGGAACCTTGTCCAGTGAGACGACATCAAACTAGGGTTTGGATTCAAGCTAGGGTTAGGATCTAGATTTTGGATAATCTTCAGCGGAGAAAATTGCCTCAATCTTGCTCGGTCCCTTCTGTGAACGTTCATGTGTCCCCCTAGAGCTTGAGCAGATCTAAATTCCCTTCTGCAGAAATTGCATGAATAACATCTTGGAGGCCATGAAAATCCATCTCCAACTGAGTTATCCTCAGCATTTTTATGGTTCTTGAACTCGTGGCAAAAATCCCATTTTCCCTTGAACTTGTAAACGTTCATTTCTTGGATTCTTTGTGTAGTGCTATTGTTGATATTGTTTCTTTGTTGCTGCTTCGTATTTCTGCCCATACAGATTCTTGATCGCTCCATTATCTGTGTATGTAGAATTGTGAATGTGCGAAGTGTCAAAAGGCTACACAGACAGAAGGAAGAATCACTCGGCAATAATTTGTAGTGATGATCGTGATATAAATAGAGAAAGGTAGCGGGTCAGTGTGGGTATATACTGGTTGAGAGATATTATAACATTGTTAGCACCGGACACTTAATTAAGAAATACAAGGAAAATATTTTTTTCCCTAAAACATACTAGGAAAACCTAAATTGTAATTTTTTTTTTCAATTTAATCTGCTATAATAAATCATAGCCAGTAAAGCTTTCTTTTTTTTTAAAAAAAAAAAAGGGCTGACAATCTTTTAATTTTTTTTGGATTTCTTAACTACGTACCTCTAACTCTTCAGTAACTTATTTTTAGAGTGACCCTTGCGCCACATTGAAAGCAATATCATAATTATGTATGTAAATATAGGCTGGAATATTCTTTAAAATTAAATATCATTATTTTAGAGGGCTTGTAACAGTACCGATCAGATGGTGTGATGAGTAATTTACAGAGCGCATCAAATTCTAAACCAGCAAACGAGAATGTGATTGGATGGAATTAGGCAGTGCATGTTCCCTATGTTTGGCCACTACTGATCACTAATTGTAGAACCTCGTCCTCCCAAGTTATGCCATTTCGGGAAACACATATAGTGTATGTCCTTATTCCTCGTTACATTTTGCTTAGTTTTTATCCATAGCATGGACTTTTAGGCAACGAATCTCATGCTTAATTAGAATGTCAAACATAGTTGTTTAACATTTTAAATTGCAACACTTTTTTGGATAGCGAAGGAAAAAACTTCAAACGCCGTTGCTAAAGTTTAACAGTGGATTGAAGATACATAAGTCTTGAAAAAGTATATAAACTTCAGATGGGAAACTCCATCGTTAACCGAAGCATGTTACGGTCTGAATTTATTACCATCTTGTGTATATATATAAATAGACTTGACATAATTTATTGAATGTGTTGAGTGGAATGGTCCCCGCCTTAATTAGATGATAGAAATAATTAAAGGCATGGTGCTTGTTATGTATGTTCTCAGCTAGCTCAGAGCTTTTTTGCCTGTCAATTTGTATGTTATCAGGATTGTCATTTCAAAAAGAAGCATTTATTTCTTTTGGGATATGTGTGTGTGTTAGATTTGAGGGTTTTAGGCGCATGGTTCAATTCTAGTCAAGATATATTTATATCTTATGTTGAGGAGGATACTTGACAACTTTATTATGATGAATGCAAGCCAAAACTGCAAATTATATGAATCGCAATGATTACTAATAAGTAGATATTCACGTTGTTCCCTGACACCCAAAATTCATTCAAAAATCTTTGTCGTTTGGAGAATATTTGTAATACAAACACCTTGGCTAGATCACAAGAGAAAAGTATATCTCAGTGACCAAGATTTGCTTACCATTTTTTCACTCAAAAGAGAGTAAGCTTTTCTCAGAACCCACGAACATACAAAAGATTGTGCCCTATTTAGCTCAGATTTAGTGAATGACTGGTGGCCAATGGAGTGACTCCATCCTAGGCTACTTCTACTTTCACTTTTTTAAGGTAATACTGCCCATATTGCAGGTATTGCCTTCATGGTTTTAAATTTTTTTTTTTTAAATAAAACATATGAATTTAAACTTTTTTAAAAAAGATTTCTGTATGCATAAAATCATTCACAATTTATCTGGCAACCACAAAGAATAATTATGTCAGAGAAAGATTTTATGTGGGTAGTTAATATTACATATAAGTTGACGTTTCGATGATTGAAAACAATTCTTAAAATGTATATATAATTTCATAAGTATATATTATGAGCTTAGTCGATCCCCTTTATTAAATATAATTTCCTTGCACCTAATTCTTCTGACTTTGATTTATAGCATGATATATTGTCATAACTAATGCTTTCCGCTGTCTCATTGTTAAAATTTCCATTTTCCTTTCCTTTTTCTTTCTCAGGAAAGAACTTAGGTAGGCTATAGTAAATAGTAACTACATTTGCAAATAGCAAAACATAAATAAAAACAAAGGCACAATTAATTAATTAGCTTGAAAGCTCATTTGCTCTCTTTTTTAATTAAAGAAAAAGGCAAAACACAGAAATATTTCCCTCTCCATTGGAAAAGAATCGTTCCCTAGCTAGCTTGCTTTAATTGATCAGAGTTTATTTAATAATAATAATAATAATAATAATAATAATATGAAGTGGCATAGGAATGATACTCTGGTATAATAGCATGGGCTAAGCTGAAGAATAAGGCCCATTTATATCCAAATCATAGGGCTATCTCAATGAAGAAACAGACATTAACGATGATAAACCATCAAGTGAAGTCACTGCAACTAAAGGTAAACTATCCTTTCTTACATTCACCAAAATATATCATATCCCAAACTATCTAAGATTTACACCATATGTTTAACTACTTCCTTAGGAGCTGCAATTTCAGAAACTCCAATTCCATCTCGAATGCAAACCTCTTCTTCTTCTCATTCTCCACCTCCATTCTCAACTCCTCAATCTCCTGCATCATCTGCTCTTCCCTGCTGACCCCCATCATCTCTACACTCTCTTCCCCACACATCAATGCCATCATCTGCACAACCTCTTGCATTTGACAATCCAAATTCTTCTTCAAAAGAAGCAAACTGTCCATAACAACTCCCTTGTCGACACCGCCATCATTTCGGCCCCCATCGAAATTCGATCTATTTTCTTGAAGCATTGTTTCTACTTCAAAACTCACCTGTTTCACATCTCTTTGATCACCTTCTATACAGTTCTTGAAAACAGGCTCCAATTCAAACCCTTCTTCATTAAAGTTCCACCCACTGATCCTTCTCTGCTTCCCATTTTCCAGCGAAAAATCACCTACATTTTCTTCGTCGTCGTCGTCATCACTTTTACTCAGTGAAAAAGCCCTCTGCATCTTTCCCACTTTGTACCTTTTTTCAACACTTGCCAATCCCTGCAACACGTTCTTCGCCAAGAAATCATTCCCCTTACAATTCTTGAAAAAAGAATGCTTCAGTAACTTCTCCGCAGATGGCCTCTTTGAAGGATCCTGGTCAAGGCATAAACCAACCATGTCTTTGAAATATTTCGAAAATTTCTTTGCCTTTCCATCTTTACCCTGCTCATAATGATCAGAAAACCGAAACCTCTTCGTAATTTTCATGATCAACGATTTAAAAGGTGGTAGATGAGACAATGGAGGCCTCCCATGTGCCAACTCCATTGCGGTGATACCAAAAGACCATATATCAGCCTTAAAACTGTACCCTGTGTGTGAATGTATAACCTCAGGTGCCATCCAGTACGGCGTCCCGGCCACATCAGTTAGCATCATAGACGAAGAATTCCACTCGTAAACCGAGGCCGAAACCCCGAAATCCGCTAACTTGACCGATCCATTCGAATCGACAAGGATGTTTCCTGCCTTAATATCTCTATGCAAATGGCCTTGCCCGTGTAGATATGATAAGGCACTCAAAGTTTCTTTAAGAACCGTCGCGATGCAGGGCTCGGGCAATCCGTCAGGGAATGAAGAAGAAATAATCGACTGTAGAGAACCACAGGAAATGAAAGGCATCACCACCCAAAGTTGGCTTTCTACAGTGAAGGAACAGTGAGCTCTGAGGATATTTGGGTGGCACAGAAGCGTCATAATCTTGGATTCGCGTCTTACGCTATCTAAATCTGCTCTCGATTTTTCCAAATCGATGGCTTTGATGGCGACAACTGAAGAGTTTAATGGAATGCATATTGCTTTGTACACAATTGCGCTAACTCCTCTCCCGATTTCATCAAGAATTTCGTAGCACTTTGAGTCAAGAGGATACTGATTATTTCCGCCTGAATCATCTTCAGCTCCTTTCTCTTTGTGTTCCATCTTCGTGTTCTTGATTATCTTTTCTGGATTTTGGTGTTTTTCTTGATAATATTCGCACGTACTTGATTTCTTGAGTGAAAAGGGATCAATGAGACGTTGAATATGCGTCTATTTGACAGGTTTATATTAAGAGGAAGAAGGAAGAAATGGATAGAAAAGGGTGAAGGATTACGCGGATTTCTTGTGAAATTCTTTTCTGTAGAAAATAAGCTTGGTTCATGTGAGCTTCTCAACTGTTTGATTTGAAAATAACGTATAGAGAGCAGCTTCTCAACTGTTTAATTAAGCAGCAGGATGAAATATAGAGAAGTTCAGTCTATATTTCTTATTATTTCATAAATAAATAAATTATATTTCAAAACGATGATTGTTACCAATTTTTACGTATAATATGATAAATTAGGCAATAGTGACTTTAAATTACTACCAACTTTAGTTTATTAAAATATTATATTATTTTCCTAAAATAATGATAAATAGTGACTAGTGCTATCATAAATAAAATATTATATGGTTTTTAAAATGTTTTCCAAACTTTTTTTTTTTACACAAGTTGTTATTGGCTAAAAAAAATTTAATTATATTTTTATTCTATGTAAAACTATACGATCGTTAGTATTTATTACTATTATTAATATGAATTAATATATTATTTAAATTAAATAAAAATAACATCAATAAAAAATTAGAAGTGCCCAAATTTATACTTCAAGCATCTAAAGTTGTGAATTATTAATTAACAATCAGATAAAATACACCGATAACAATTTGAGAATTCTTGAAATTTTCACCAGCATATAAAAGAGAAATTTACTTAGGAGCTGAAGAAGCGGGAGACTGATCCACAAACTCCCATTCAGGCCTCACACCATCAGAAAGAGAAACCCCCTGTTCTAAAATTTTCTGTATCCATTTAACCTTATTTACAAGTTCTTCCAAGTCCATTATTGCAGCCTCTAATGTATCGGTCACCACGGAGTTGAGGGCAACCGCGCCACCAGCTTCATGGTTCTTTTGGGGAACTGGGGGTTTTTCTGATGTTCTTCTGTCTTCAGAACCTTGTGTTTGGATGACACCTCCACCATCTCCATGGTTCTCATGGGGAACTTGGGGTTGTTCTAGCGTTCTTCTTACTTCAGAACCTCGTGTCTGCATATCCGATGTTCTTCTGTCCTCTGATTCATCTTTTTTATTGCCAGGCACGGTTTCTTGACCTGCTGCGCGGGCTTTAGAAAATGGAAACATTAAAATCCAGATTAAACTACGAAAGCAGATATCATAATACGATTCCACAAATCTAGTAACGTGAGATCAAATGGCTCGTGTGAAAATATGAGTCCAATGTGTAAGTGGGATATTTTGTTTTTTATCTTTAGTCAACTATTAAATCTTTAGTCAACTATTAAATGGCTCGTGTGAAAATATGAGAGTGTGTTTTTTTTAAATCTCAAGCTCGGAAGAATCTCCACTATTACCAATAGGAAATGTCTCGAACAAAAAAATGCAACAAAAGAAACAAGAAGATCCGATAATTTCCATGACAAAAAAGGGCAATGATGCGAGGCAGAATTTCATACAGCAGCATGAATGAAATACTTTCACGTTGTTGGCACGGTCAGGTGTGAGAAAAACTTTGTTTAGAGAAATTAAGAGCTAAACATAATAAAATTGATTCAATTATTTTGGTCATTTCTGATTGATGTTAAAATTATGATACAGGACGGAATGCAATGATGAAAAATAACAAAAGTAAATTAGCTCACCACCCAAGTAAAGGCCTACCGGATACAGAAACACCACCAGAAATAAGGGCTACGAAACTCACTACTCTTGGAATACACCAAAGAGGTAGAGAGTTGAAAAGGTTAACGATAGATGCTTCTCTGTTCATATAATCAAACTAAATATTGAAGTTCTGTTTTAAACATACTAATGTGCCTCGTACAGATGAGAGACAGAACAACCTTCTCAACATAGGTGACTCCTAGCATTCTTTACGCATTCTCAAGACTAAAATGAAGAGATGACTTCCAGATATCAGATTTGTGCATCAACATTTAGAATGATTATGTTTTTCAAAGAAGAGAAACGTGGTTTCTAGCAACATCAGGTGGGTGACAGAGAAGGATAAGTCGACAGATAAATGTGGACAAAACCATCTACTGAAATTTTATGTTCAGTTAGTTGAGACTCAACAGTGACAGCGGTCATAACCAGAGTGATGTCCTCTTGCGTAGCCCCCGTCCAACAGGCTGGGACTCACACTGTTTAAGACCCCAGCATAATCAGATTCTTGTTAAATTTGACCTCCAAATTCTGTATCTAGGAAATCAGCAGAACAATGAAAGGACCTCAACTTTCTTGGTTCAAGTGTTGTGTTCAAAGTCAAAGACACCCGTGTCAAATTAGTTTTGGTTAATATTTTTAAAACCAAATACACCTAACAAACTAAATCTTTCTGATATGGTTACGTTTTACTGGCAAAAATGATTCTGGATGGGTGATCTTACCTTGATTTAGAGGTTCGATAATCCGAGCACAAACACGACCGTTTTTCCCACCCTGCAATGCTCAGAAAACAAATACATACTTCAAGAAGCTACAGAGGGGTAAACTGAGCATGACGACATAATATAACACGGTTGCACACCTCCCAAAGACTTGAGTTATCAGAAGCAGCGATTGGATCAATCAAAGAGCAAAAATGGAATATTTTAAAAAAAACCAAGAAATGATACTTTCTCACAGCATTATTTCATGTCATTCTCCCAAAATTGAACAGCGTGACAGAACTATCATTTACAATACAAGATAAAGGATAAGAGAGCAATTTAAAAATTGAAACTGGGAATAGAGCTTTTTCAAAAGATTAAAAGCCAAAAATGAAACATACAGAAGCAAAAAAAGCTGAAATGAATCCATAAACAAGAAAATAAAGAGCTGTAAATGCTTCTATTCACATTACTCGAGTTTCAATAAGAATTATACGTGGAAACCACATAAGGAAAAAAACAATATAAGATCCATTGACACAGATATAGGAAACGATAAAAGTTCACTAAAATTAAGCCGCTGCGAATCTGAATTGATCAAGCAATGCACAACTTAAATTCTAATGTCAGACTCAACTTACGCTTCAATAAAAATCAGGCAGTCCAAAAGTAACAAACCTGAGGTGGCACAGTCCAACCACGATCAGGAGACCAATCTAGAGATGGGCGTACATCCTTTAAAAGAACTTTATAGGTTTCACCTTCACCAAGTGGTGGTTGTTTCAGCTTAAGCTAAAGTTACAGTAACCAGAATAGAAACATTAGTTAGTGATTAGTGCACTAACAATAAAAGAAAACCATAAAATCTATTAAAACTTAATGAGAAAATATTTTAGCCCTTAACCTCAAATAAATGCTTTTATACTTCACCCCCAAGAAATTCTTGGATCAGTTGGTAATGGAAATAAAAAATTCATCATAAGCCAAGCCCATGAAAAAAACATCAGCAATTATTACCATGGCCTTGCAATTGCCAAATAACATCATAATTCTCCCGGACCAATAACAATTAGTAGTCCACCAGTCCACTAAATCCCCGACCTTCCATGCATCATCAACAATCACTGTCACCTCTGAAATCTCACTGACAAGAGGCATTTGGCTTTTACGGTAGATGGGTGGGTAGGGTGGCCGTAACATCAATTCGGTTTTTCTTTCTCTTGTTCTCTCCGCTTGATAAGGAGTCATCTGATATAGTTCAGTCCATTCCAGTTCTGCGATTGGAAATTGAAAAGTAGTCATGTCTGCTTATCACCTGAGCGGAGCACACACAATGATTTATTGAACATACTCATATTAAATATTTTTCATCCAACATTTCTCAATTCATCTCTGCGCAGACACATAAGCCTGGCTGGTCACACTTCAGGACTCGATGGGTATTATAGATCTGAAGGTAGTGAAATTTCCAAAATGACAGCTCCAATGATAAAAATAGAAATCAATAAATTCCTCCCCACATAATCATGAAACACTACAATAATAGTACATTTATCACCATCAAAATTACTCCTCCAGCGGATACAAAAAGTTAGGCGAATACACTTATGACGCATTTCATTACATAAAATCTGCTCCAAGGAGAAAATATATGTCAATAAAAGTGTACACAGCAAATACTAACTTTCATCAGGGAAGTCATAATATTCTGAGACATGCCCAATATTCCCTTCTCTCGTGGAGATCTCTATAATCTGATAAAGAAAATTGAAACTATGTGAATAGCAGAAAAGAGTGATGTGGCTTTGCAAATTATAACTTACATCTGGTCAACATTGTTCAATAGAAGACAATTGAATGGAAAAGAATTTCAGACCAAACACAACCAGAAGAGGAAAAGTGCAAGCAACACCCAAAACAGTTGCAACATTTTCTTAATTCATGCTACAAGAATTTAGCTCAGACTTTTTAAATCGAAGGATGAGAGCATAATATAAATAACAAGCATCATCCATCAACAAATATGAGGACTATTCAAAATTTTACAGACACAACCACTCAAAATCTTAAATAAACTTAATTTTAGGATTTCTAATGCTGGAGTTGGACAAGTTTCTACTTATGACGGAATCCATTAACCATTATAATAGTAATAAAATCCTAAGGAAAACAAACATCCTAGAGTGAAATGATGCATAAGATTGAGCAGAAAAGTCCTACCTACATTTGAATTGCAGAAAAAATAACATCTCAGATATCTTAAGAATAAAAAAGCCTTATAAAGGAGCTATTAATCTGTGGCTCATAATGTATGAGGTCAAATCACGAATGTGTAACTCATCTCAGTCGTAGTTCCTGTTACATTAAGGGGAGGATAAAGCATAAGCAGATACAATCAATTAAAAAAATTACAGTTTCTGGTAACAAAAACCTCTTGTTTACTCTCTTTTAAAGGAAAGAACACAGAGTTCCCGTAGACGATAAAGCAAGCTAACAAAGAGAGAAAATGACAATAAAAAAAGAACCAGATGTTAGCAACAAAGAAACGATACGCAAAGAGAAAGTCGCATTATTTCCAATGTCGTCCAAAGGAGTGGATAGTCTTTTATGCTTGAAAGAATGAACCAGAAGCATAATCATAAGACCAAAAATAGGTTAGTTTTTAGATGGTATTTGAAACTAAGAGGTGCTATATATGCGATCATCAAAATGGATGGATTCCGTTTCTTTTGAAGCATCCAACGTGACTATCAAAATACGTGTCCCCGGAAAAGCTAATTATCAGAGTCTAAACTTGAAAGTACTAACCAAAACTACTTAAGGACAGAAGACACGACAGGAGACTCAATACGGATCAGAACAGAACAATCTGGGCTTCACATTCAATACCATACCTTGCATCGAAACCATGCACCGCGAAAACCATCCTCGAAAGTCCTTGCTCCAGCCAGGTCTCCAATTTTAAAAGGTAGATTGATTTTTTCGTCCATGGAAAATTTTAGCAAAGAAGTTTTCCGTGCATCCATCCATAAATACCACCACGAATCAAATTTAATATTATTAAGATTGTAGCATATCTTTGATATGATCTGACATTGATTTACTTATTTCTACTACATTAATCCAAAGATTCTTTATCTTTATTAGAAGATAATTATTCTATTCTAAATTCAGAGAGATGAATGAATACAAATAATCGATCAGATTCGATATTATTTAAATTATCACATATCTTTGATATTATCACATAAAATTGTGTTATGTCGCGTTCGCCTTTCACTTTATTTCTACTATAAAATTCAACGTACTATTAGCCCATCTCCAACCATAAAATCTATTTTGGTGCAAATTTTACACTAAAATAGTGTGATTTCTGTACCACATACAACATTCATCTTCAACCGATTTACGTCAAAAAAAATATTCTCAAAATATTCTTTTTATTTTACATATATTAATTATTATATTTTATTTAATATATTTTTAATTTTGTATTTATATTAAATTTATTAATTAAAAATCATAAAAAAATTAGTTTTTAAATATTATAATTAAAGTAAATAATAAATATTTTAAAAATGAACAATTATTATTTTATAATTTTTATGATTAAATATCTAATTATTCAAATAATAAAATCAATAATATACTATTATTTAAATAATATTTATAACTTTAAATATAAATATTTATAATAAATATAAATAAAAAATCAAAAAAAAAAATAAAAAAATAATAGAAAACAGAACCCTTGCGCCAATTTGGTGCAGGAGGAAGGGGCTGCGCTATTTATTGGAACAATTAACATTGCACCAGCGTTGGAGATGTCCTTAAAACAGAAAATCCAATCTAAACTTCCATGCATTCTATTTCTGAATTATGTCACAAAAATTACCATTTAATTAATGTTTATGTCCAACGACAAGGCAAGGCATGGGATGAATGACAACCATATCTCTGAGGAACTATTCCTGCTGCTTGACATTAAAAGTCAGAGGTTGGGCCTTGGGGTATTATGTTATCTACGAATTTTTATCAACCTCTTGACCTCCACATCTTTCTTTGGAACAATGTGTTGAAAAATTGAGAACTGGACTCGAAAGTTAGTTCAATATGGAAGATTAATGTGATAGTCTGTATATACAAATCTCAGAAATTTTATATCGATATGAGGCAACTAACACAATCAATTTTTCCTCTCTCGTGTTTCCCTAGTTCTCGCCTTTAGTTCTTTTGCACTAAATCAAGCCTCCAATGCATAAAAAAATATCTTATACAAATCACTTCAAATCCTACTCCATTAGTTACTTTCTCTTGCTGCTAATAAACGTCTAGTTTTGAAACCCATGTCCTTCGAAGGATGCAGCATGGAAGTATAGGAAAATAATAGAAACTTAAATTTCAATTTTGTGGCAAGAACATGTCAAAATAAATTAGAGAATTTTATGGCAATTAATAACCAAGTACAAAATTTAAATGACTATCATGCCTCACTTTGATGAAATTGCTAACTACAAGACTACTATGAAGTTGAAAAGAATGGAAAAAATTTGTGTGAGACAGTCTCACGGTTCGTATTTTGTGATATGAATATCTTATTTGGGTCATCCATGAAAAAATATTATTTTTTATAATAAGAGTACTACTTTTTATTGTGATTTGTGAATATCGATAGAGTTGACCCAGATAAATATTCGTGAAACCATGTCAGAAGAGACCTGATTTGAAAAAATGTCCCCGTCAGAAGAAAGAGACCTCTATCAAAGTTTTTGCAATCTACCATTTTAAATTTTAAAAATTGGCTTTCCGATATGTGGCAAATCGTGATAAGGATACATCTTTGAACTTTTTCTGAATCGAATAAAGAAGTATTATATTAGAATTTTCTTTGTTTTTAACTTGAATCCAAGTAAGATTGCAAACAAAAAGGAAGAAAATCATTTCTGCCAACTGTTTTTTCAACGCTTTTTTCCAACAAATTTTGGATCCAAACATGTTATGAAAAACGAAGATGAAACTATTTAAACATATCTGTTCTTCGACAAAATAAATACAAAAAACTCCACGGTTTTTTTTAAAGTATTTTACTGCGAAATATGAAAGAAAAAAAAACTAATGTTGTGTCGATGCATAGTTGAATAAATAACGTCTGAAATTTCAAAAAACCAACCTAAACAGCCAAAGAAGGATTCACAACAGTCGCTCTGATCACACCAGAAATTTCCAGACAAAATACACAAGAAACAGATTTATTGCCTCCGCTCTGATATCTGGATTCGATGAAAAAATAAATAAGATTTGCAGTTAAAACATTGAACATGGCAGGGAAGGCGAGGGGACCGAAAATTAAGGGTAATTTTGGAGCGACGAGATTTGAAGCGTCAAAGTATATTTTAAGAAAAAGTAAAAAAAAAAAAAGGAAATGATATTGTTTTTTGACAGGAAAACTTGTACCATTAAAATAAATAATCAAAGTTCATGACTACAAGATTTATCAACCAACAATAAAAGTTCTCAAACTCTCAAACAAAATGAAAGGGGAAGAGATCACCAAAAAAAAAAACCAAAGAATGAGCGACCATATTCGTCGATGACAAAACATAGCTCAGAACCAAGGGACAATGAAGGTCCAGAAATTTCCTTATATTCGTCGTGTAGGTGCCAACATAGCTTAAATCCTCATCTGAACGCTTGATTGATCGCACTGTACGTCAAAGAAAGTCTAAGGTGACAGGAGTGAAGATGAGCTATGAGGTGCGATAAGTGTAGAAGTGAGCAAGGAAGTGTGACAGGTAAGGAGACGAGCTATGAAGTGTGAGGAGTGAGGAACGGATCTAGGAGGTATGCTAAGGAGTGTTGGATGAGCTAAAGAGCTAAGAATATTCTAAGTAATTGATGATGAGCTGACGAGTTGGGGAGTTGAGGATATGATAAGGAGCTAGGGATGAGTCGAGTAGCTGAGTACGTGTTAAGTAGGTCAATTGTGTTAAGGAGTTGTGAATATGTTGATGAGTTAGAAGTGTGAAGTACATGACCAATTAAATTAACAAAGTGGCGTCTTAGCTTCTCTTTTCATATATTCACATCTCTTATCTGTGCATTATAAACTACGCTCGGGCACTTTCAGTCCTGCACTATTTAAAAACAAAGAGAAATAGATTTTTGGAAATTGACATTTGATCTAAGAGTTTTCATTTAAAATTGTTCTGTTTCAGTTTATGAAAGTCACAAAGATTCGAGAATTTCAAATTTTATTTGTGATTGTGAGGATTTTTTAAAATAATAGCGTTGAAAGAAGTTTAAGTCAACAAATATTTTTTCAAAAAAAAAAAAAAAAACTGTGAAAAGGAAATTCTAATGAGCATTGACGTGGAAAGATGTGCAACCAAAGAACCAAGTGAACACTCATTTTTCTCATTTCATAACATGATTCTGTTGTGAAGTCGTACTTGCGAAAGCGAAAACCCAATATGTGAGACTAAGAATTTAGTTTTTTGTATCGATGAATGTTTATTCTCATAACTTTTAGAACAAGTACAACAATTAAAGTGTGTCTCATAGTTGAGGTTAGCAATGGATGAAATGGTTATTGACATAAATCGTCAGTCGAGTAATTTTATATAAAATGTGGAAACAAATCGAGCAGATGCAGCATATATTTAGCTAGACCGATGATGGACAAAGCTTGTAAACCGATAAAAACTGATTTTGTAAAATAGCTAAATTAACACAAGATTTATTTACGGAAGTTGGAAGACAAAATTTGTTAGCATATATTTTTCATGAATGAAAGAATTATGTTAGAAAATTTTGATTTATAAATTCTATAGGAAAACTTATAAAAGTTTGACCAAAAACCAGGAAAAAAAAAATCCCAAATAATATTCAATTTGTTCCCTTCGCAGCCAATTCCACCGGTCTACGACATACATATACACGCACATTCACAAAGTGGTAACCAAACTCCAAATCTAAACCTACTTATTTCTATTCAAAGTTCTTCAATTGACTCTAAGATCGAGCCCTCCATTTCTGATTATGGTCGACAAGCAAGCAACTCAACTTCAAATTTGTGGAAACCTTGTAATTTTGACACGCACAATTGAGAAAGTAGAGTCTACCTAACGTTTAATTATATCTCCTTTTTGAAAGTAAGGCTTACTTGAATAATATAATTTCGAGTCAATAAAAAATAATAGTTTTTCATGGATGACCCAAATAAGAGATCGTCTCACAAAATACGATCCGCGAGACGTCTCACGTAAGTTTTTGAATGTAAAACTAACACTAACGTTTGACTTTGACAACCCTTGGTCGAAATCAATGACTAGACGCAAAATAAGAACGAGGAACCCATTCTTGACCGCCAACTAATTCAACTTAATTTGCTTGACACGAAATGTTGTGTGAGCAAAATATTTTGCTTTTATCATATTACTTTGATCTGAATGAAAGGAAGAAAACATCGAGATATAAATAAATAGAGTTGTTGTTGTATATGTTCTCGCCAAAAACTTCATTTTTAAAAAATAAAATAAATGTAAATTAATGTTATATTTAATAATGTTCCAATATCATCAATTAATTATTTAAAAAATAATAATAATATCCATCATTATTTCTCTTATTTAAATGTATTGAATTTGAAATAGTATTAAACAAAAATATATTAATATTTTTATGTGTGTAATTAAAGTTACATTAAAAGATAAGAATACAAATATTTATTATTCATTAAAGAAAAATTTATTCGAGAAATTTAAATCTATAATAACACACAATAATTACGAACTATACAAATATTTACAATTATTTTTTTAATTCATTAAATAATTAAATAAATACATATTATAATTAAAAATAACTACCTGAAAAGAAATAAACTACCTTAAAATTTGCTACACTATATTTTTGAGCAAAAAAATAACACCATTTTTATTTTATAATAATATGTTATGATACTTAAAAAAATATTAGAAATCAATAGTCTAATTAAAATATTTGTCAACGTATTTATGAAAATTACTCAAGGTAAGAATAAAACTAATTTACCTAAATTAATTTGAGCAAATCTCATGTTAGACGATCTCACAGATCTATTCTCATAAGGCGAGTTGAATCGATCCATATCTTGAGTGAAAAATATTAATTTTGACATAAAACAAATTTTTTTCATTAGTCAAGTCAGGTAGAAAATCTGTCATATAAATTAACTCATGAAACAGTCTCATAACAATTTTTGTGAATTAATTTTATATTTTCTTACATTTAGTAAAATAAAAATGTATAAAAGAATTGTATGTTTATATCAATATTTTAAAAAATTATTTGCGAACATATTAGACATTTTATAATAAAGAAATATGAAGTGTAATTTTTTTTAAAAAAAATGGAGTGTAAATAACAATATCTTAAATGTTTGCATTGATCATATAATTTCATTTAACTTCGATTAAAGTTTTGTGTTATTTTTATATATTTAGTTCTCTATATTCTCTAAAATATTAAATAAACTATAAAAATTATATAATATTATGTTTTTCAAATTTTTAATGAAAACGTCATCATGAATTTTGGATATATTGACCGTCTATGCATCAATATTATTATTAATATTATTTAATTGCAACTTTATTATAAACATTTTTAAAAATATTCAAAAAATAAGTAAAAATTTTAATCAAATTTTTCATCTAATAAATGCTTTTTTAAAAATATTTATTTATTTTTAAAAAATTTGATGGACCTACCGCAACATCAGTTAGGACTCTTTTTGCCACACTTGTCCCTTCATCTCTTCTCGAGATTTAGAGCAGATCTTGATGATGTTCATTCACCTGAATCCATCCTACGAACTTATTCAGCAAGAATTTGATCTCTGACATAATTGAATTATAACTTTCTTTTTCCAACAAAGTTGCTAACCGCTGCCGCATTGACTCTCAAACATTTGGTAAAGACGCCAAAAAAAATAAGTGCATGAATCTCATCATAATAATTAATTTCAACCGATGTTAGTTGAGAAACAATTGTATTGAACTCATTGTACGTTTAGCCACTGAAGCACCTTCTCTCATTTTAAAGTTCAATAACTTTTTCATGAAATGTTCTTTATTGTTTGCTGATGGCTTCTCGTAAATGTCTGATAAAATGGACATCATTTCTTCTGTGGTTTGTGCCTCTACCACGTTATGTGGCATGTTCTTCGTTAGTGTCAATGGTATTACATATAACACATGTCGGTCAAGGAGCTCACAATTATCATCCTCTATATTTTTCGGCTTCTTTCTTGATAAAGTTTGATGCAACTTCTTGCTATACAGGTAATATTTTAACCTGTAATCGTAAGAACGAAAAATCTGTTCCGTCGAACTTGTTGATTCCTGGTCCCGATCCACCATCTCCTACCATTGCTTCTCTAGCTTTTAGCAAAAAATCTAAAAAAATCTTTTCTGATGCAGAATATCAAACAAAGTTGCAACCACATAATATGCTCGGAATTCAAAGAAATTTTACAATAAGACTCTGATATCAGTTGTAGTAGACTACACCGAAAGAATGATGATTATGACGATAATATAGTACCAAAAAAACTCGGGAATAAAAAAATCAACATGAACACAAAGATTACGTGGTTAACTCAACATAGAGTTACGTCCACGAAGCTAATGCAAATATTTTTAATATGAAGAATTTTTATAAATGTTTATAATAAAACAGTCAAACTTTCACAATTCCGACCTCCGAGTATTACCGAAAAAACAATTTCTCCAACTCACAAAAAAAAAAAAAAAAAAACACTTAACAATCAATATATATCTTCTCCATATGTATTTGATCTCTTGAGCTTGTGAAAAATAAAACCGAGGGAGATGAGCTCTTCATGGAGGAAATTATGCTGCCTTGTTTCACGGAGGAATTTGAGCTACTTCAATTATTAATTTTTGTTACAAACTTTCAACTTACCTTTGAACCGCCCTCCGTACTTAGCACGTACATGTGGACTGATGATGGCACCGGAGCACATCACAACAACATCATCATCAATTTATATAATTGGAAACCAAGTTTCGTTGCGTATATTTCTTAGATTATTTGCTTATTTTACTTGGAAGAAATCAATTAATAGAATTGGCCATGGATAATTAAATATCTCCACAATTTACGTACTAAAATATGAATAGACTGTTTAATTACATGTGGAATTTTATTGCTTCAACATTTGAACTTTTTGATCGCTCTTCAAGAGTTCAACAAAATATCTTATCTTTATTAACCACCAAAAGTTGTTGGATGCATGGTACAAACTAAATACATATGAACTAAATAAATGAAAATTATTAAAAGAATAAAAACAAAAATGAAGCTCGTCACCCTTAAGAAAACGACCGTATATCGACCACAAAACCCTAAATAAACTGAATCTTTTTGTCAAGCTTCAGCACTTGTTAAATTCAAGAAGATCTCGACCCAAGATTTAAGGAAGCCCAAGCTGGCCACGCACGGGAGGCACGGCCACCAGCAAAGTGTTTTTCATTCAAAGGGCAACTGCCGCCGCTTCCCTGACCAGGGATGTAGGTGCACGGAGAACCAGCAGATGGTGGCACTGGACCTCGTGGAAGAGCCGCGAGTAAGGTAACTTGTTTCCTGAGCCTTTCCTCCATGTCCATAGGTCTCCCAGCGTCTACTTGGTGAAAACATGCCGCGAAAAAGAAGAGTATCATGTGAAGGATTACAAATATTTTTGTTTTGAATGAAACCATTTTTTCCCGTGGATTTTGATCGCCACGTCAAGTTTAATATATAGTTTTTCTATGTTTCTTGGAGCAAGAATATTATGTAAGTTGTTGGTTAATTTGGTGGGTATTTATACCCGAAGTTTGAATCAAATCTTCTATATTTTTAGATTCTCGTTTGACTTGTTCACTTGAACAATTTGCTACGCGTTACCAATTTTCAGTAATTAGTTATGTTTATTCAGACATGAAATTATATATATATATATATATATATATATATTTGATTGCTGACATCATGCTAAATAGTTTGATTAATATATAGGATAACCAAGAAACATATGTTGGGTGCTTCGGACTCGGAACATAGAAATCAAAGCTTTGGCCTTGGATTAATCCATGTTAGAAATTGGACAATTCTTAATTATTATAAAAATTGACATAAAGAAACGTTGGAGATTATTGTAAATTAATAAATTATAACCGCTTTGAGCGGTTCTTTTGATAAAATAACAATATTTTGATTTTTTTTACTTGCGAAGAAATTTCAAATATTATCTTTGGAAATAAAAAATGACCATTATGCCAATATTATGGGAATTTAATAAGACGTGGGCAAATCATTGGGCCCTTTCATTTTGGGCGACAACGCCTTCTATTAATCCATTCTCACCCTCAATCCTGCTCCCTAAACCCTAGCGGCGTACCGCAGAGCTTCCTCTCAATTCAACCATGGTAACTAGTTTGGTCCATCTTCGACACTCACGGAAACTCTCAATGTGTGTAAATGGGTCGATTATGTGTATATGCTGTGTGTTGTGCAGGCTGACGTCGAGACAGAGGTGGTGGCCGGGCAGCCCAAGAAGAGGACGTTCAAGAAGTTTACCTTCAGAGGTGTAGATCTCGATACCCTCCTTGATATGTCGACTGACGAGCTCGTCAAGCTATTCAATGCTCGTGCCAGAAGAAGGTATTTTGTTTCTTTCCTTTATCTTTCTTATCTCGTTTATGCATTATATGATGTTTTGCATTGATTTTTTAATTTATGAACTTGAATCGTACGGTATAACAGGCACAGCTGGCGAATCTATATGATTTTGGATGTTGTTAGTGGATGTTCGTTCTTTATTTGACTTTGTGCATTAGTGCCACGCTATAATTTAGGTTGTTGCTGCTTTATGCTGCTCATTTCTTTTTTATCGTGTCAGTTTTTTTTTCTTAAATGAAATCTAGCATTGTTCGTGTGAGCTGGTCCCTTTTATGACATCTTTTATTGTTGTAACCATTAACATTGTTAGACTAACTACATTGAAGGTGTTATAATCTGTTACTGCATTTGATTTGTTGTGGATGATTTCAATCTGAACAGTATGTTCCCCTAAAAATTTGTTTCCTTTTTCAACCTCTTGAAATGCTACATTGGTTATGTCTGTTTCAGCACATTTTATTTGGCATTTAAGATTTGATCCCATCCTTATCTGAATGATGAAATGGGCAGGTTCCAGAGGGGTCTGAAGAGGAAGCCAATGGCTTTGATCAAGAAGCTGCGGAAGGCTGTAAGTATTCCACATTTGTAATGAAACATTTTTTTTTTGAATTAGGAACTCGTTATTTTAGTTCACTGATTTGTGCAATTCATCGAGGTTTTTGTATCACTCAAGTTGTTTATCTTGCGAGTGAATCTGGCACGTTTGTACACAAGTTTTCCAGGCCATTCACATCACTGAATTTTTGTGCCTCTAGCAGTTTCTGGAATTGGAATAGCTAGTTTGCAATTTTTATTTCTTTTTTGATTAAATTGGAATTGGAATAAATAGTTTTCCTACTCTTCAATCTGTGCATACTTGTGGTTATGTTAAACTGATGTGACCATACCATGTCTGTTTTAGAAACGTGAGGCCCCACCAGGTGAGAAACCAGCTCTAGTTCGAACTCACCTGCGAAACATGATCATTGTTCCTGAGATGATTGGAAGTGTCCTTGGTGTCTACAATGGCAAAACCTTTAATCCAGTTGAAATCAAACCCGAAATGATTGGCCACTATCTTGCTGAGTTCTCGATCTCATACAAGCCGGTCAAGCACGGAAGACCTGGAATTGGTGCTACGCACTCTTCAAGGTTTATTCCTCTGAAGTAAAAGAATTCTGCCCTCAAATCAAGAAGCATATAATGTTGGGGCCAACTCTTCCTCATTCTTCTCACTTGATTATTCTAACCTCAATCCATGGAGGGGGATATGAAGGGGAACGACTGCGAATTGTTTCTGAATTTTTTTTTATAATTTGTGACTTCTACATCTGAACTCCTGTCAGTTGAAAATTGGTCTCGGATAATGTGGATCGAGAGTTTTGAATTTGTGTCCAAAAAATTAAATTCGATAATATTTTCATGTTATTTACATGTTTAATTCCTGTCTTTTCAGGATGGTTCTTGTTTCTTTCCAAAACTATTTCGATTTCGAAATGTATACGGTATATCTATTTATTACTTTGTTAGAAACCAAAAAAAAGTTCTAGATAAGCAGGAATAAGATACGGAAACAAGAAGCAGAAATACTATATTTACAATCGGACCCAAATATAATTTTGAAAACTTCTTTTCTTAGTGGCATCAGGGCATAATTTAACACGTAAATTTTAAATGAGACAAATATTTTTTTTGAAATAATTGAATAAAATGCTCGTAGAAATTAAAATGTTTCGAAAGTCTTTTTTCCCTTTTTCCGCTTCGGTCTCAAAAGTGCAATTGCAAATTGGGAACAAAGTGGGGTGTATTTAATTCAAAGTTTTGATAATTATTAAAATTTTTTCAAATGATAGACTTTTATAGATTTGATAGATTTTTATTGACTTTTACAGATTTGATAGATTTTTATTGACTTTTATAGATTCTCACAGATTTATAAACAGATTTATGTGGATTCATGTAGACTTTTTTGCAAGATTTTTATAGATTGTTGTGATTTTTTTTTTTATAGAATTTTATAAATTTTGTAGTTAATTATAACATATTATTTTTTAATAATTTCTTTGAACCAATAATTAATTGACATATATAACATATTCAGTTTGAAATATATTTTCAATATTTATATTAATAAATAAATATACTTAGCTAAAAGTTAAATCATTTAATCCTTATATGTGTAAATATGTGGATTTGTATGCATGTTTGTAAATTTTTTAAATCACATCAATTGATTAATCTGTAATCTTGTTTTTGCATTTATAATATACATATGAAAAGAATATTATTGTGTATAAAAATATCATAGCTTATATATTAATTGAAAATGCTAAAAAGAATTTAAAAATCATGGTTGTTACAAGGCTATTATATTATTAAGAATTAAGCGACATTTTTTGGATCAGTCTTTTATTGTTATTGAATATTACATTAATTTGTATAAATCATAAATTAAAAATCACAAAATCAATTCTAGAATTCAAAATTTCCTATGATATTAAAATAAAAAATTATTAAATGAACAATCAGTTAAAAATGAAAATTTTGAAAAGAAAAGATAAAAATATATATTGAGATACACTTCGAAAATTTGATAGAATGATAAAGATATATGAGAGCAGAGAAGATAAAAAGAAATGTGATGTGAAGCGACAGAGAGAAATAAATAGTTTGTGTATGAGTTAAAAGTTTTAAAAATATATCCAAATCTTTGGGTTGAACCAAATACAATTTTTGACAATTTATAGTTGTTGAAAATTTGAATATCTATAGATTTTTATAGAGTTTCTAAAAGTCAATGTTGAATATCACTTGATTTCTATAAAATATGTAAATGTCTTAATTGAATATATCTAAACTTTTAAAATCTACAAAAATTATTAAAAAGAAATAAATCTTGAATACACCACCTAAAATGTATTCCACCTAAAACCTGTGGGTGTTCATAATTTCAAATTTTTGGTGTTTTCGGAATAAAAAAACAGTGCCACCCTCTTTGTTTGCACACGTCTGAAAACCTATAGTACCCAACAAGTTTTTGAGGGTTTAAAGAGGTGACTTGCAAGGATGCAAGCTGCGTTCTTTCTACAACCGGTTTTGTTGCATCAACTCTTGGGATCTATCTTAATTTTTTCTTCAGTTGTATCCATTTCCAGTGTTATCGAGCGAAAATTTGTTTTCATTAGTTAATACAAATGAATTTCTGCTGCCTTCGTGTGATTGCTTCAGAGAGAGCAAGATTGAATCTTTATTATATTCCCTGTTCACATAGAATTGTGTTTGTTGTTTTTGTCATCTTCTGGGTTTTACGTGTCTTATTAACTTGATTTGTCTTCATTTTTGTGTTTTATTTTTTTCGATATTTTTTCTGATTGTGCGCTCGCGACTGTGTTTGTGTGTGCTTTCTGGGATTTTATTCTCCTTTATTTAGTTTATTTTTTCTTCTCTTCGTTTGTTTTAATTTCTTTATAACAATAAACAATAATTATTATTATTTTATGTTCTCCATTTTCTACTTCTTTCTTGTTTTGTTGTTTTTTGAAAAGCTTTAATATGACCTTTGCTCCGTTTTCTTGTTTTCACTGGCACAGTAAATATCTTCTCTTTGTTTTTTCAGGGAGATGAGAAGGAAAAATCGTTAATTTGCTCGAGATTTGGTTACCTCTGTTATGAATTTTAAGAGACTGTACAGTATTAATAAATTTTCCAAGAATTTTCACTCGCAAGCATGCCATTTTTCTGGAACTACTCGGGATGTGAACAAGGTAGATTTGTACCTCGAAAGGGCCAAGCTCATCGATTCAATAAGGCTGTGTCTCCGTTCATATTCACCTGAAAGCTCTTTTGTGAACCTTTTAAGCTGTCCTGGAGTGGGTTCTTTTGTGGTAGCCAATGCTCTCCGTTCTGCTCCCTCGCCAGACTCTGCGCTGTATTTGATCGAGGCTCTTAGAAAAGTTCCACATTTCACCCATACGAAACACACCCTTCATGCATTGGCCAAGATCCTTGCTAAATCTGGCCAAACAGGTAAACTTCGAGCATTGGTTGACGCTATGAATTCAGGAAAGTTCGTTAATGTGTTTCCCGTTAGTTTCATGGATCGCATGAGATGGTATGTTGCCGCAGGTAATCTCGACGAGGTTATCAGTGTTTGGGAGGAGTGGAGAGCCACCTTAGATAAGCATCCTTGTACTGAGTCATATAATCTTGTGATGAAGCTTTTTGTTGACAAGGGTTTGGATTCAGATGCTGTGAAGCTGTTATGTAGAATGATAGAGGAAGGGGCACTTCCTAATTGCAGAACGTATACAATTATTATAGAGCACCTAGTTAGGTTTGAATATTTAGATTCAGCACTTGAGATTTTTCAGATGCTGCCGCTGATGAGAGTCAGGCGTACTTTAAAGCAGTATTCTACATTGGTTAATGCTTTTGCTCGCACTGACCAGTTAGAAACCGCCAAGATTTTGCTTCACGAGATGCAAGCTGATGGTATATTGCCTGGCCGAGCAATGCTATTGTCTTTGCAGAAAATGAAGGAGTTTGGCTTTCTTGATGACAAGGAGGAATTACTTCTGGAATTGATGCCAGACGAGAGGATTAAGAGTATAGGTTATTCAGTAATTAGCCATGAGGATGATATCGATGATGAGGATGAGGGTTCTGGTAGTGTTAATCAGGACGATGTTGCTGAATTTCAATTGAAACCATGGTTGGACCCAGCTGCTTTGGCAAGTGCCTTGCAGCAATGGGGCCCTGAAGAGGTGTCTGCGTTGCAAGATGCAAACTTTGTGTGGACCAATCGATTAGCCTGCAAGTTAATCAGAAAATTTAATTCACCTGAAACAGCATGGCTGTTCTTCTGTTGGGTTGCTCATCAGCCTGGATATGTTCATGATGTTTACACGATATCGAGGATGATTACAAAGTTGGCTCGCCATGGTTGTGTCCAGTTGGTTGATAAACTCTTGTTTAAGATAAAAAAGGAGGATATGATATTGTCATTCAGCACAATTAGATTAGTTATTGATTTCTATGGGTTTTCCAGAAAGGGTGATGCTGCTTTAAACATTTTCCACAATGCCGAGACCATTTGTGGTCCTTTGTCACAAAACAGTCAACTGGTTCTTTATTCATCTCTTTTGAGGACATTGGCAAAGTGTGAGATGAACACTGAAGCCATGGATATACTTGAGGAGATGATTATGCATGGGATTTTCCCAGATTTACAAACCTTTTCTGGCTTGATTCATCATTATGCACTTCAAGGAGACATGAAGACAGTGCAACGACTTTTTGGGCTGGTACGACAGAGTGAATTGGAGCCTGATGCTTACATGTTCAAGATCCTCATATGTGCTTATTGTAAGTGTGGAAGAGCTGCTCTTGCTTTGAGGGCCTTTGAGGACATGAGGAATTCCGGATTTATGACTGATGCTGCCTCCAAAGAAATGCTTGTAAAGAGTTTATGGAAGGAAGGAAAGCTCAGAGAGGCAGCTGCAGTAGAAGAGGTTAGCGAGGATATTGGTGACAATATTCCACTAGCTTTACCGGGGCACTTGTATACTGTGAGCGCAGCTGATCTTACAAGAATACACAAAATATATTCTCGTGTTTTACAGTAAGCGAGGATAAATTTGAGACACATAAGTCTTGGTGGCATCACGGCAAAAAATAAGACTTTTCAAGACTGTAACATGAACATAACATTTGAGCCAAGCATGCTATATGTCATGAGACATATTTCTGGGTTCTAAAAAATGACAGGAGAACTAATCCACAATCTTTGAGTTGGGCAGCATCGTTCTCTACTCCAGCCTTCACATACAAACTTGATGTATGTGCAATAATATCATCTAATAAACTGTTTTAAGCATGAAATTTTTCTGTTTCTTGAATGGGTATGCTGATTTTTTCTTATTTAATCTATACAGCATATATATCGTGCCGTCTGCACTTGATTCAAAAAATTACAAGAAAGGAGCTAAAATTTGGTTTTCATCATTTAGTGCATATGGATTTCTGCTGCCTTCATGTAGTTGTTTACAAAATAGTGCAAGATCGAATCTTTACTGTATTCTGTTTTCAGTTTCACCTTGGTTGGTTTTTAGTTTTTGTCATCTTCTGGGTATTGCCTATCACCGTTAACCTATGTTGTTTTTTTTAATTGTGTATTTCGATCTATTTTCTGATTGTGCTCGCGCGACTCGTTTATGTGTTTTTTCATTCTCCTTCTTTTTTCTCTCCTCTTCATCTTTATGTTTTTTCATTCTCCTTCTTTTTTCTCTGCTCTTCATCTTTATGTATATTTCTTTATTATTTTTTGTCCACCATTTTCTATTTCTTTCTTGTTTTGTAATTTGTTCGGTATTCAAAAGCCTTTAGTTTGGATTATTACGTTGATATGTAACTCCGGCCTACTTAGAAATTTCTTTGGCATCTTGATTAAAAAGAATCAACGTGATTGTTATGATACCTTTAATATTAGGCTTTAGGCTTATATAATGTTTGTCAAGACCGACAACAACAATCCGGATAAATGAAAATCGTATTATTTGCCATCTGTTTTGTGTTAGCAGTGGCCGAACTATTGTATGGTTTCATGGTGTTTTCGGTTTTCCAGCTGTCAGTAATACTATTTTGAGGGAAAAGAAATGTGACGCTAATGTCAAGCCGTGGCTCCGACTAATCTTAGTCTTTTTCCTCTTTGTAGTAACTGATAGTGGAGGATTCTTTGAGTTTAATCTTTCGTTGCTCATGTCTCAGGTTTTGACATCCTTTTGAATTAAATTACTGACTATGCGGTTAAGTTTTTATAACGAGTCTCTGATGGTTAGAACTTCTGTGAAGATCGGTTAGCTCAGTATTTATCATAGTAATAGACGAATTATTCCAACTGCGTTGAGGGTTTTTATCTAGTTCTAGGTTGGGTTTATCTTCAGCACGGATTCAAACAAAATGTGAAGGTCTGCTGTTTCTTTGGGTTCAGCTAACTATCATGGAGTTCCGCTTTTACCCAAAAAAAAGCGAATATGTTTCAGAACTTAGAAGAAGACTTTGAATGCCATTAAAATATTTGCTTTATACTTTTCTATTGAAAACAGAATTGTAGGAATGTTAAGTTCTAACATGGTGATCAATCCACATTTTATCCTCATTATACCATTTATTTGGTCGTGATATGAACTTAGGTCCAACTTATCTTTCTTGGTGCTTGCGCCACTCCTGTATCCTGCAGTCATTATATAATTTTAGCCACTCTTCTCTTAACGATCTACACGTATTGTAAGACATTTTGCTAGAATCACAAAATCGATCACCACATATTATTGCAACCATACGGCATTATGACGATCATGTGCCACAGCTAACAATTCAGAGTTTTCTCCCACATGTTCTGCACATGATAGTTGATATCCAGACAAAAATGTATTTAAAATCTCAGTTGTCATGGAATGTCGTGATACGGGCTGAGAATCTGGATTCCAAAGGTTTGATGCTTCAAAGGGCCACAATCATTCAGCTCATGAATGATTTTTCCATCAAGAAGCTCGTGATAGGGGCTTGGTTATTTCCTTGCTGTGACAACTATAGACCGAATCGGACAGGTAATTTTTAGGCAGCACTCTGGAGATCTCCATATTTCCAGTCCACTTCAGCTGCATAACTTTCAAGATCAAGGACTTGGAAAGCACTGCCCACAAAATCACGAAACTCGGTGTTTTCTTGCAGTGTGGGTCGATAGCCGAAAATGTATTCTTGTCTCAACCAAAATTGGATGGTTTCGAGTACGTTCCAGGGAGAATCCTATCTTGGGAAATGAGAAGTCGATCAAGCTTGAAAAAGGCATGCTCGCAGAGAAGTATAATGAGGCTGAGAAAGAATTCTGAGTTGTTTTTAGCTTGGATGGTGACCCATTTCTTAGGATGTTACTTCTTTTCTATTTTTGAGAATTTAATAATTTTGTATATGTGAGCAAGAATTACATCATATTGATCCCGATCAAGTCTTGGCTCCGATCCGCCTCTCGTTAAATTTGTTGTTCACTTTTTCCCACGTTTTTCTGCCGAAATCGATCATTCACTCCCTAATTAAATTGAAATTTAGAGTATAAAGTTTCGCATCCAATTTTGTGTCCTTTTCTACTTTATGACCTTCACTTTTTCTACCTTAGATTCTCCAGCTATAAAGGTGATTCCCAACCAGCCAATAACGATAATCCTATTTTCCTGTAATAAAAGCAACACAGCAAACACTATGTTCAGAATTTTTTAGATATTTAATATAGTTATTGTTTTTTTTAACACTTAAAAATGATGGATTAACAAATGTCAAATATATCTCGTTGAAATTAGTTGCGAAATTGATAGAAAGAAGTTGGTAGAGATGTAATGTAGATTGGGATGCAAATCCTGCACATTTAAATTGTGCCAAAAATTAACGATTGAAGCTCCATCTTCTTCACTTTAACCCCAACAATATCTTAATTTTTCTTTTAAATGAGAAGGTCGAAATTCAATATAGCCAAAACTTATGAGGTCATTATCTCAAATCTTTTACGAAATTGCACCAATTAGTCCTCACAATCACACCCCTTCAAACACACCACATACTCAGGAAGCGCCAATCTCTCTCGCTCTTTTTTTCTATCATTGACGCTTCGTTCTCGATTGGTTTTTTGGTACGTTTTCTTATGTTTTTTTAGGGTGTGATGAATGGTCCTCGATTCCTCTTGGCCTCCGGTGAAATCTGTCAAAGGCTTTGTAAATTGTTTTTTCTTTATTGTGGATTTGGTTTAACTTTAATATTTTCTTATCCAGATGCAATTGTTAGCTGTTTTAATCCTTAATTGCTACACGATTGCTGTAAAGAAAATAATTTTATGTCTATACTTTAATCGTATCATGTTTGAATGTACATGAGGATGTGTGTTTCATAAGTGTTGTTTTTAAGAAAATCTTTAGTTACCTTAATTCATTTTTTGTGCTAGAATTGATAGGAAACATGATATATAGTTTATTATATCATAATTAATATTCAACTAAGAACATGTTTTGAAGTTTATGACTTTTTAGCTTGCCATGTAGTTTGTCTATCTGTTCCTTAACTTAATATTCAGTATTTGTTTTGCTTGGATAGGATAGTAGTCAAGATTAAGAACAAAATAAAAATTATAACATGAGGATAAATGTCAGAAGTTTTTATTTGCTATTGTTTACTAGTTTTCCTTATTTTTTATGTTAATCTTCGCTATGTACGTAGTTTAAGCTGAGATAAATAAGGTGAGGGTCAATTTCTCATATGGCTTTGTTTACTCTTGTTGCAGCTACTCAAAGTTCAAGTGGGGCTAAATTTTGTGGTGGTTGGTTTTGATTTCTCATAAGGTTTATTGGGATTAATATATTTATGTGAATCATTTAGTGGAGTTCAAATCTTAGAGAGAAGATGCAAAAGGATTCTGGTTCTGGTTTTCCGTCAACAACTAGCGGGTCCACGTCAAGACGTCGGCGAAGAGGTTCAAATGAGGTTGGTGATTTTCTCGGGAATCAGTTTTATGCACCGTGCTAAATTATGTTAAATGGATATAGTGAGAGAGCTGATTGATTTATTTTTCCTTTTGTTGAATCTGATAAGATTACCTACATAAAAATATTTTCAGCTTTTGGCTTTGTATTTGAAACTTGTAACTTTTAAAATTCTTATTTCTTTTCTTTTCCTTTATATAATTCCAGGTCCCTCCGGAAGTTGATAAAGAAAATGGAAGCCATTTACTTGTTAATGATAATAACAAGTACAAGTCGATGTTAATACACACATACTCATCTGTCTGGATGATTGGAGGATTTGTCTTTGTAATTTACATGGGCCACGTTTATATCTGGGCTGTGGTCGTGGTTATACAAATATTTATGGCAAAGGAGCTGTTCAATTTACTTAGAAGAGCACATGAAGACAGGCGCCTTCCTGGTTTCAGGATCTTAAATTGGTGGGGTTGTCCAGATTTTTTTGCCTCGAGATCTTCTTTCTCCATTAGGATATCATTTTATTATTAAAACGGTGCAAGTTCATGTTTCCCATAACTTGGAGTTATTGACACCATTTTGCTAATTTTTCTTAAATTTATTTGTTCTAGAAGGATCCCCCACATTTAATTTTCTATTGGCTTTTTATCGGAGAATGAAAACCGTGAAGGTTTTGATATGTATTTTTTCAATTCCAGTCCAGGCACCTTATTAGTGCCCATGCTTTTAATTACCTCAAATTCACTTAATGTTCTTGGCTCCAGTGTCATCACATGTCTAAATCAGTATCTTTATTTGTCTTGTGCTGCCTTACTTTTATTTTCCTTGTAGACTGCTTTTGACTTTTATATTGTGATTAACAAAGATTTTGCTGCAGTTATATTATGAATTTTCCCAGTGTTTAACATTCCTCTGTTTTCAGGTACTTCTTCTTCACTGCAATGCTATATGTTTATGGGCGGATTCTGAGTCAAAGGCTTGTGAATACTGTCACCACAGACAAAGTTTTGTATAAGCTCGTCAGCAGATTTATCAAGTATCATATGGTCACCTGCTATTTTTTGTATATTGCTGGTTTGTACTAACTTGACCTTGCACTCTACTGTTATATATATGATCTGATATATCTAATTTTTAATTTATTCTTCTAATATATTATGTTGTACTTGTGTGCCCATCAAATTGATGTTGTTTTGTAAGTATTCAGATTTAAATGACAGACTTTTTTTGGCTGTCAATATGAACTAAATGCTTTCTTCTTTTGCGACATCAGGTTTTATGTGGTTCATTCTCACTCTAAAGAAGAAGATGTACAAGTATCAATTCGGCCAATATGCTTGAACACACATGATTTTGATTGTGGTTTTCACTCAGTCGGCTTTTACAGTGGCAAATATTTTCGAAGGAATTTTCTGGTAACGCAGCTTTGGTTTTCATATGATCTTGTTTACAGTTAAATGCGATGGATGATAATTACTGGTTGATGGTTTTCTCTCATTAGACATAATGGTTTGTGTTGTTATGATGACTCTGATCAAATTCAGCCAGATCACATATATGTACTCTAATATATTTCAGTTGTCTTGCTCAGTTAACTGAATTCTTTTAGAAACTTCTTGTTTTATGACCGTTTGGTAGACACTCATTTCTTTATGCCTGATTTTTTTTATGTTTTGAGGACTTCCATTTTTTCGTAGCTCATATATTTGGATTCTGGGCCTTGTAAATACCCACACTACGCTAATTAATATATTTGACATAATGTTTCTGATTAATTAACTTCTATAAAGAATTTTGAACACACTTGGCATCAATGCAGGTTCCTTCTTCCAGCATCACTTATTGTTATAAATGATATTGCTGCTTACTTTTTTGGTTTCTTCTTCGGGAAAACTCCTTTGATCAAGTTGTCACCAAAGAAAACATGGGAGGGCTTCATTGGGGCATCTGTTACCACCGTGATCTCTGCTTTTGTGGTAGGAAATCATCCAGTTGTTTGCAGACAGTTAAGATGATGGAAAAATCGTTGATATAGTGCTGGAGCTTTTATGGAGTATTTCGCTGTCAATCTTGGCCTGTCCTTTTTAAAATTTTGGGGTGATTAATTTATTTAAATTTTAAATTGTTTTTAGCTTGCAAACTTAATGGGTCGCTTTCAGTGGTTGACGTGCCCTAGAAAGGTTGTTTCTGGCTTACAAACGATCTTCTGTATTTTCAAACTTACTCATCAGTTTTCTAGAAGTTTAAACTTTCTATTGACTGAATTGTGCAGGATTTATCAACTGGCTGGCTTCATTGTGATTCTGGTCCACTGTTTACACCTGAAGTTTTTGCTATAACGGAGTGGTTTCCTGAATGGGTAAGTTTACATCCGATTTTTCTTTTACCATTTGTTTTTTCTTTATGTCCTATCCTTCCAATTTTAGATGTGAAAAGTGGATGTGATACTAATGAGCTGCTACACACTTCAATTTTTCCAGTTTCCTTGGAGAGAGATTTCTATTTTTCCCTGTACAGTGGCATGCACTTTGTCTCGGTCTTTTTGCATCAATTATAGCACCATTTGGTGGTTTTTTTGCCAGTGGCTTTAAAAGGGCTTTCAAGATCAAGGTTTGACAAATGTGGAACGTTCCTATTCTAAATGTTAAAATTTGTAATGTACCCGATCTTTATATGTATATTTTCTCCTTCACAGGATTTTGGTGATAGCATTCCTGGCCATGGTGGGATCACAGATAGGATGGATTGCCAGGTAAGGTTCCGATTTTATTACAAAAACAGATGGTTGCTTTACACAAGTATGCCTCACCACTAGGAAGGCTTGCTTTTACTGTTGCATTGGTACATTTATTTGCCCTTTGTACTAATGGGAATGCATCCTTAGAGCCTAAGTTTGATTTATTTCTCTTTCTTTTTTACGTCATATATTCACCCTTGGAAACCTTATCCATCCTTTTCTAAAATTTATATGAAGTCTTCTACCAGATTTTCACGCACACTTAGTTATACATGCGCACATTCTATTTGGTTTGGAACTTTTATGTGTTCATGTATTTATTTTGACCATCTTAGAAGGTAAGAGGTGATGAAATAATTTAGCAACAATTAAAAGCCAGTCCAGTCATATACATCTGTTTCTTTGCCTTTAGATGCAATATATTTCATCCTCATCTGTCATGATGGGCTGGAGAGTTCTCAATGTCCTGTAACTTAGGAGGATGGCAACTTCTTGTTCCCCTTTTCCTTGATATGGTACCTCTTTACATAAATAGGATTTGTAGCGCTGCTTTTTTATCACTTTCTTGCCATGTCGTTGTATTGCTTTGTCAGAAACAAATGAGGTTGGTCCCCACCTTGAGACCACACGCTCATGCAACCGAGATTTAGACTCCACTAGCATCCACTGGTGCATTCTTTCCTGCTTCACAAAAATAATCAGCCTAAGCTGTTAGTAGAACTCATTTTGTAGCCTTGGTAACATTTTTTATTTCTTCTTGTAAACGATGTTGAACAGTGGTGCTACTAAACGAGAATGGTTCAACAATTTACTCTCACTTCTAGCCAACAATTCACTGAATCATAGCATTTTACCAAATTTTGGTTGCGCTGAGGTTAACGCTCACCTACTTGCAGATGGTGATGGCTGTCTTTGCATATATTTATCTCCACTCATTTATCGTACCTCAAAGTCCTATCGATTGAGATGATCATGGACCAGGTAAAAATATCAGCCACCATTCATCATGTAATCTAAATGTCCATGCATTATGATTTCTCATAGAAACGTTTTCGGTTTGGTGTAGATATTGATGAACCTTACGTTCGAGGAACAGCAAGCTCTGTACACAAAGCTAGGGCAGATCATCACGGAGAAGCAGTATGGAGAATCCTGAAATTGAGGAAGCAACTGAACCAATGCAATTTGTGGTGTTGTTTCTTGTGCTGGCCAAGTACATATTGTCTTATTTCCTTGCATTATTATGATAAGTTTTGATACTACTTTGCTGCAGGTATTTGTAAGTGTTGGTTTCTTTTCCGCCTCTGTAAAGTGGGTGAGGGATGAGTTTGAAATACCACATGCTTCTCAATTTTTAAAACGAGAGGTATTTTCTTGGGGGGCAAAAAAAAAAGAAATAATTCAAGGATTTAAAAAATATTGATTTGCTTATAATTAGGTGTAATCTTGTCATTCATTCATGTATGGAGTCGGGGACGGACGTAACCCTATCAAATGACTAAAATTAAAAATTTATGTGTTAATTTTTAAGATTTCTTTTTTGACAAACTACTCTATTAATTCATTTCCCTCAATTTTATTTCAGGTACATTGGGATAAATTTACTTCAAGTAGAACATAAACGCCCGGAAAAAATTAAAGAAGGAACAAGGATCAAGTAAAAATCATTTTCTTCAAAATGTCAAAAAATAGAGCATTATTATAAATTTTTGAAATATAAATATCATTCTCACATAGATATATTTTTTTTTCTTGGGGATTGCATATTTTTAGAAACAATCCAAAATGCTGTAATAGCAATACAATTACGAGGACCTAAATAAAATAAGATAAGCTGATTAGGATCAATTAATAATTTTAACTCAAAATAATATTGTTTTTACCCTTTTTAGGGGGAATGGAATGGAAATTTTCTCGCATTCTTGTGTCACTGTATTCTCCCCAGTTTCTTCCCAGTTTTACCGAACGAAATTTCCAAGAATTCCCAATGTCATCGCCGCCTCCACCGTCCGGCGCCACCACCTCTGCCGCTGGGCTACGCCCATGGCGACAATTCCTAGACCCATCTTCTCTCAGAATCCCCATCTCCCTCTCCGAGTCCTCCTATCGCCTCACTCAAAATCTGGGTTTCTTCCTTCCAAACTACGCCTCTCCTCATTCTTGCCATCTTCCTCCTGGCCCTCATCACCCACCCGCTCAACCTGATTCTTTTCCTCTGCATCTTTGCGGCGTGGACATACTTAGTTTTGTTTCGCGACGAGCCTTTAACTCTTCTTGAATACGATATTGACCAAAAAATAGTTGTGGGTTTTCTTGCCGTACTGACATTGGGTGCGCTCTTCTGGACTAAAGCTTGGTTAAGTCTGTTCCTGGCTTTGATAATTGGGGCCTTGGTGATATTTTTTCACGCGATTTTGAGGGCGCCTGAGGATTCTTTGGAAGATTCGCCATATGGGTCATTGCTTAATGTTGTGGATAGTCCGAGGGGACAATATGCTAGTGTCTGAAATAGTGGATTATTTTGGTTGGATTCTTGATTTGTCGGGGGTAGTTTAGTTTGCCTTTGGATTTCAGTTTGGAATCGTGTATTCAAGTATACTGTTATCATTGCTTTAATAAGGGAACGTTCTTCAACTCCCTTGGCCTTTACTTTATGGCGTGGTATTGAATCAAAGGTGTAATCTTAGATTGATGAATTCATTTACATATTGTCTTCATGTTTATTAATAGTGTTGTCCGATGGAAACTTGGGTAATCATTTGCTCTGACTTACTCTTTATGACATGAAATTATTGTTCTGAATTGAATCAGTGGTTCAACTGGAATTTAGCTTCTTTTTTTTATGTATTATACTTACAGGATCTCTTAAATTTATGAGATGAAATTAGCTTGTGACATCCGGGAACACGCATATAACCGCATCCCTGATAAAGTTGTATGAATTAAGTAGAACTGACGAAGATTGCACAAATGAATATCCCTGCGCTGACAAGTCAAAGAATGGATGAAGATCTCAAGGTAACATCATGACACACTGCTAAAAATTGAAGAAAGCTGATTAGCTTAGCCATCTCGCTGAGTGTAGAGAAATCTTAAAACTGATTTATTTCTAGCTAATCCTTTTACCATTTGAAACCTGATGCTTGAAAAAATATGCTTTTCTGTGTTTCTTCTATGTCTTTTTGTCCATTTTGTTCATATTGTTTGCTACTCCCAATTATTAAGATTGTGGCTCTTCCATTCACTTGTAGCAACAAAGACACTGTTTAAGATTCCATGTTCAGGACAAAACAAAATGTGTCAATAAAAAACAAATTCGTTCTTGTACTTGGAATCTTCCATACTAGCATGTCAGAATTAGCTACATGAATCTCTTAAGTTCATTGTACTCTGTTTCCATGACTATATCTTAACATCTTTAAATTTTCGTGCTCAACCTATTTACCCCTAGATTTTGTGAGACCACACACCATGTGTCCTATATCAAGTTATATAGCACTCATGATCTAACAAAATTTGTTGTAATATCGACGAGAATGACTTGTAAACTTCACTATTTCAATGGTATCCTAATGAAATGAATTGCCATCGGATATTTTTCGTTGAAATTTATGGAAAATTGTGGTTCAAAACTTGAAATGATGAAAAATGATTTTTTTTCTTTAGTTTATTGTCATTCCTACATTCGCTCCTACTATGTTGATACCTTTCTTGAGTTAGAATTCTTGTCGATAGGAGGCGGTTGTGAGAAACGGAAGCAACACATGATGCTACGCCTTATCCATGACTTGTTGCCACACGAGTTTACACTAAATATTGAATAATCTTTTTTTAGCATCGTTTGAACCTTTTCATGACTCACTCCAACCGATTGGTAATAATGCCCATTTGTTTCATCGACTACGAGTCCCAGCTCTTAGGAGGGAAGCCTGAGAGATTTTCCAGTAAGTTGATTTAGAATGTGAGATAGATGGCAGCACCCGTGCCCTTCAAGAGCAAAGAATCACGCCATGTCAATCGCCAATGACAGGAGATCACCTCAGCTAAAGATGACACTACTACTGATTCTTCAGGGCCACTAAACCTCGATTCTTCAACTCATTTTCAGGGCTTGATATCATACTTAAATTCAAGAATGGAAAAACTCAATAGGACAGTTAATCCGTGGAGAATATCTGCTATTTTAATCTGAGAAAAAGAAGCCTCCAAGAATTTCGGGGTTGCCTTTGTTTTCCTGAAGATCGATGGTTTCAAGATATTAACGGAATTCAGGTATTAGTTTCAGCATTGGCTAACACGTCAGTATCTGCAAACACTTCTCCGATTTCTTAATCTTCGCATGATCTCGGTGATTGAATCGTAGCACAGATAATAAACAATGGGATCAAACTCAGATTCATTTTTTACTTGGTTCTTGACAATTATACCATTAATTGAGTTCTTATCAAAATTCAATCAGGTTAATTTGACCTCCGTATAGACTTTTTAAATTTAATTTCTGTACAAATTTTGCCGTCATTTAGAATGAAAACTAAGGAGTGGTCACCTAATGTAATGATACGTGATACTTGACTTTCTGCACAAATTTTTTCATGTATGTGCGTTTGCTAGCCATTTTGGTAGCAAAAAGGTATTGGGTATGAAAAGATAAAAACACCATTCGAGATGAACACTTGAAAAAAACAAATGTTTCAAAACTTTTGAGCTCAAAATAGTTGATACAACATCGAGAAGTCACTATAAAATCTCTGTTTGAAATCGAATAACAATCAATAACCGAAGAACAAAAAACATCCCGAAACTAAGCAAGTTCGAAACAAGTTTAAGCCCCTAATAAAAGAAGCCAAGAACCTTGCCACCAACATTTTTCCTCCTGGCCTCTTCATGGTCCATGATGCCTGCAGATGTGGTCAGCACAATGTAACCAAACTGCAAGGTTCAATGGAAATCAGGGTAAGACACATTTTAAAGATGGAGCAGAAAATAAAGTACTCAATATATGTATTAAGTAGTGAGACAAAACAACTACAACTGATACAGATATCAGGGCCAGCACCTTCGATCCGGGTTGTGAAGAAGGATCAGTATGAACACTAACTACAAAATCATTAGTCAAACGAGAAGCCTTTTAGCTAAAGCACTATCCATAGGATACAGTACTAATAAACTTTTATACAGATCGTGGTTTTCCATCTTAACACTGTAAATGAACAAGATTAAACTTGCAGAGCAACACATCCTACTGTAATGAGAGAAAACCACATGCCTCAACACAGACAAATCCAAAATTATAATTTTCATTGTTTAAAAATCATAGCTCCCAAAGAATGAATATAAATAAATAAATAAAAATTTACGGCTCACCTGTCTGGAAGGAAGCAACCTCGCAGTCCATCCCTCAATATCCTTGACACCAATATCGAACCGAGGGCTGATCACACCACATTTGTTCAACCTTCCATTAAGTTCGACAACAATTTTACCAGACCGGTGATCATCTACAAACTCAAACTCCCCAATATATCCTGCACGATGCAAAAAAATGATGAATGCATGAAATGAGTCTCACCAGGCAAACATACAAAAATAGATTAGTGAAATATTAGAATACCATGCTTCTGCATCACCAAGAGAAACTTGATAATGACTTTGGACGAAGGTCTTATCATTACTTGTCTCTTTCCCCGCTTCTCCGCATTATACATGCTCTTGAGGGCATCATTAAGCACGCTAACTCTCACCATCTTAACTTACAGAGAAGACTGTACGTAGGCCATACCACATTCAAATAAATTAATGTATAAATCATACCAAACAGGATCAACACGTAAATTAAAGAAACTACTAATTTCAGAGGTAATTTCTTTAAGAAAAAATTGAATTTCACCCTCAAAATACAGTAAGTTGATAAACAAAATCCATGTGCCTGCACTGCTTACAACAAACACAAAACGCAAATGCTGCAGCTTCAAGATTCAAAGGCTAATTTTCTCAACAACAAAAAAAATATACTCAAAGGTATAATGTCTCAGATTAAGACACACTTAAACATAAATGAAATTCAATAAAGTAAAGGAAAGAAGGTCAATGATCTACCACTATACCGTTCAACATTTCATTGACGCTGTCTAATTCAATCAATAGAAAAAAAAAGCGAGCGCACACAAAAAAACAGAATCTAAAAGCTGCCCGGATTCTAACGGTACGCGTTTCCAGAAATATTAGCTTGGACCCAGGGAACGAACAAATTTCGATTAGAACATAAGAAGGTAAAAGAAAGTGAATGGATTAAGCTAACAAAAGACATTGATCAAAGGAGTGGACAAACTTCGTAAAAATCACAAGTTCCTAAATAAAATGATCAAAATAATTCACATACAGAAGGAGTATAAACGTGACCTAAATCAATGAATGAAATTGAGCTATGGTGAGTTGAGGCAGTAGAATTTCAGTTTACCAGACGGCCGAGAATCAGCAGGAAGCGGGCGCCGAATTCCTCTCTCAGTTGTGGATTCTCGAAACCCTAGCACCAATATTTAGTGGCGCTTGATGTGCCCATTGGGTACACAAAATTTGGCCCATTAGTTTTTAAAAGAACGAGAATCATAACGGGCCGTCCCAACTCCTCATATATAACGGTTTTCCAATTAAAATTAACATAAAAATCGAGACCAATTTTGAATCTATTACAACGGTTTTCCAACGAGAAAATATTTTTCATCTTGACATTATACATAAATTAATTAATAATGTTATAAAGTTATTTCATTAACCCAACAGAGAAAAATGTTTTTTTTTTTTTGGCTTGTGAGTTGTGCCTGTGCTCTTTTTAATGGAATAAAATTAAATAAATATTAAATTAAATTATCCTTGACTCTACCACGACTCCAAACAGGAAATCTCGAAACTTAGGATGGTAGTATCAGCACATCGGTCAGTGTTGCACTCCCACTTCAACTCTCCACTCTCTATTTCCCCCAAGAAAATCTCACTTTTTTCTTCACAGCCACTCTGCGTCTCCTCCAGGTAAATGTAATCTCCAAATGGATATTTTGCTTTTATGGATTGATTTACACACGCACTCCGGATGTCCCATTAGTGGGTTTATTCATGAAATTTTTCTTCTGTATCAATTGGTTACTTGTACCGTGTTTACCGATGGTTTGCCAGTGATTTTGATTTGCTGAATTAGTAGATTATGGCCAAGTTCTTAACTTGTATTTACGGGCTTCCTTTATTGTGTGGTGGATTATTCATTTGATTTTATCTGAAAATTTGTGACTTTTGGGTATATAAGCTAACGTCGCTCGAAGTAAGAAAGATTGAATTTTGAATTGATGAGGGCAGTGAATTGTTTCTCACTTTAACATTCACAATGTTTTGTTGGCCCTTGATATTGGACAAATTATTAAGGCATGGATGAGCTTGATGGTTTGTGACGAAGGTTTGTTGTTTCGGATTTTTTTATCAATTGAACAAAACTCAGAGTAATAAAAGGTTTTCTGATGACTGCGTCTTTGCAAAATTTCTTCTGCATTTTATTGGTTTCTTTCTTTTTTTTTGGCTGATGTGGACGTGATTTGGATTTTTCAAAGGAGACAATCAATCTGTACTAGGAAATTGATATTGTGGCATGATATGATCCACAAATACAGTGTCAGGGAACGACACAAAGTATACAAATGGAGACCTTATTTTCATAAAAGTTTTTAAATTTAAGGATAATAGATGATGTATAAATTTAAGGATAATAGATGATGCTAAAAACTTTAAGGACAATTGCTCAGAATTTATATTTGTATGGTCATGACAAATGAAGACTGCATGAAGACTACACTAATCTTTTGTGTAGATGTACATTCTGAATTCTACGACAAGAAAAACTGGTGGATATATTTTAACTTAGAGAGAAATGAAATGGGGTAGTAGATGTTTAAGTCAAGTATAAGCATATGTTAAATCAAACATAAACGTTTTAGTGTATGACATAATTTTTACTTAGTTATTATTGCACATGCCGATACACTAGTCAAAAGTTTTAGACATGTGGCCGTTAACTTTGAAATCTGAGTAGTTTTTCAATATCCGAAATGCGGAAACTGCTGAAATTTTGAAAGCTTGGCACATTATAATTGAATATTTGATTCATAATGAGTAATTGTCTATGTTCTTACATTTGTTCAATTTGCTCCTTGTGATTGTCAACATGAAATTGATATACTTTTACTTTTTAGAAACATCCTGCTTCTTGATTTCTATCCAATTGCTGATTTTTATTTTTCTCACTTTTAAAGTCGAAGATCATCGGTTTTATCTGTCATGGACAATTCAAAATCCAACCCCACCAAAGAACTGCCAGTTGGTTTTGATGCAACTATGCTTGAAGAATATGCTTCTCTTTCTAAGTTACTCCAAGAATTCACAGATATCCCTACCATAGATAAAGCATGGACTTTTAAATCTGACAATGGTAATGCTGGTCAGTTTGATCAGAATTTACCCCTTTTTAAACATTTATTCTAACTATTTCCTGTTGTTTGAATGTGTGCAGCCAAGATGCCTGATTTGCTACTAATGTTTACATGATTTTCTGCAGAAGATGGTTCTCAGGCTATGTTTTCCATTAGCCAACCAAATACTTTGGCCAACAAGAGGAGGAAATCCATATTATCCAGTCACATTCTACAAAAAAATAGTGGTTCTGTAACTTTTCAGTGGGCCCCATTTCCTATCGAAGTTAACGGTGTCTCTGCTATGATACCCTCTCCATCAGGTACAAAGCTACTAATTATTCGAAACCCTGAGGATGGCTCTCCAACACACTTTGAAATATGGGGCCCATCTGATGTGAAGGACTTTGTTGTTGCGCAATCTATCCATGGATCGGTATATACTGATGGATGGTAAACATTCTCTATGTATTATAGATTATTACCCGCGTGCTATTGCTACAAGCTGAGCATTTTGATTAGAAAAGAAGCATTGCACAAAATGAGGGCAAAAAGTATATAAGCAAAAGAAACGTAGAGTGAGTTTATTTAGTTATTCAAATTTTCTTGCATTAGCAATTCACACACACACACACAGAGTTAATACCGCCAAGTTATATATACACACACACATATAGTTAATACCGTCTAACTTGGCATATCGTCTTATTTTTGGATGACCATAAAATTATATTGAAATCAGAAGGATGTCAATCAAGTTTGCAACTTCCCAAATTCTCATTGATACTTTCTCAAGGAACTTACATCAAATTTTTCCGTGCATTTTATTTTTGCAAGGCATGAAGTGATGCGCCATAAATTAGGATAGCATGTGAGGATATGATTCTTTCAAGTTTTGGAAATTGAAGCTGAATGAAAAATAATACAAGAAATCACCAGTTCCTTCACAACTACTAATCTTCTCCTTGAGATTTCTGATTATTTTTGTATTTGCAATTCATGCACATCTTAGTGCTAATGACTTCATTGTGCATCATTTTTCCGTCTTTGAGATATTTTATGTTTTATGGTGACAGGTTTGAGGGAATCTCATGGAACTCAGATGAAACCACTGTAGCTTATGTTGCCGAGGAACCTAATCCCACAAAACCCACTTTTAATAACTTTGGTTTCAAAACCGAAGGTGCCACAGAGAAGGAATGCTGTAGCTGGAAGGGTCAAGGTGATTGGGAAGAGGATTGGGGAGAAACTTATGTCGGCAAAAGGCGGCCAACACTTTTTGTCATTGATGTCAATAGGTACAAATAGTTGTATGGGGCAATCATACCCATCCCACAATTGGAAAAAACATTTCAAAGTTTATTTTTATTTTTTGTAAATATCTACGTTTTACCTCTCCTAAAGTAGTAGATTACCCCCTCATATAAATTTATAAAATACTGGTTCTTTCCCTGGTTGTATATTACAATATAAAACCGGGATATGTTCACTATTCATGCATCATATGCTAAAACGAACTTTGAGCAGTGGAGAGGTACGTGCTGTTGAAGGAGTAGGAGACACATTAAGTGTTGGCCAAGTTGTATGGGCACCATCAACTGAAGGCGATCAATATTTGGTATTTGTTGGGTGGCTTTCAAGTGATAGGAAACTTGGTATGAAATATTGCTACAATAGGCCTTGTTTCTTGTATGCAGTTAAAGCACCATCTTTCAAATTGGAAGACAGCTTAACCAGGTATAACACCCTACTAGTATATCTTATTTTGTGTCACACGATTTACAATTTCGTTGACAATCAGAAATACGACTCACTTACCTGGTTTGCTCTTTGTATGATTCTCTGTTCCCCTTGGTAGAAATCCCGCTGAAGATTTACTCATTATCAATTTGACCATTGGCATCAGCAGTGCATTCTTTCCTCGGTTCAGGTATGCTTAAATAGAATGGTCACTTTAAATAATTATACCTGTTGATATTCCAATGGCTTATCTAGGATCAAGTATGCAGCCATATTTTATTGTTTTGTAAGAATTTCGTGATCATTTTACTAAGAAACTCTCTTGTAACAAATTTCCTAAACCAGCCCAGGTGGGAAATACCTCATCTTTTTGTCTGCACGAAGTTCTGTGGACTCCGGGGCACATTCAGCTACAGATTCACTTCATAAGATTGATTGGCCGTCTGATGGAAAGCTCGGACCCCATCTGGAAATTGTAGATGTGGTATGCTATTTTTCTATTGACTTTGACCTGTCAAATAACTAAAGAGGAGTTTACCAGACGACTAAGAATCTTGGATATTTTTTTGTGATCTTGGTTATATTTCCATTATTTCTAGAACATCCATTCTTGAAATAAATTATAAAAAGTTGAATCTGAGAATATGATGTAGCTTCGGATTTATTATCAGGAGGAGACAATTTTACCATAAAAGCTATGTCATGTTTGTTCATTTTGTAATGATAGGTTGGTAATTTATAATTTAATAATTATAATAATAATATATTTTGGATGTGAATGCATAATATAAAAATAGTTTACTTTTCGAGTAATGAAAACTTGAATTAAAATGATGGTTTTGTGGGGGAATTATAAAATTATGAAAATATGTTTGTTGGCATTTCCCAAAAATGAAAACCTTCCATAAAACACTAAAAAACACATATATCCCTCCACTCTCTTTGATATGGTATTAGAAGATTTTATCTTGATGTGGAGTTTCTGGTGCTAATGCGTAGCCTGCAGTAAAACGACAGAGAACTATTACAGAAAAGGTTGTGTAGTATGAGTATTTTATCCTTTTTCACAGGTGTCTTGGCTCACATCTTTTGTTGCTTCTTTAGGTTCCTGTTGTGATGTGTCCTGAAGATGGCTGTTTTCCTGGGCTTTATTGCTCTAAGTTTCTCAGTGAACCATGGCTTTCTGATGGACATACCATCATTTTATCTTCTGTTTGGGGCAGTGTTCAAGCAATACTTTCAGTGAATGTATTAAGGTAAGTTGGAACTATGCTAATGCATCTCATACTCTTGTGTTTATAACTAATGGTTCCTTATGATTTTCAGTGGAAGAGTGTCACTGATCAGTCCAAATAGCTCAAACTTTTCTTGGGATGTCCTTGCTATAGATGCAGACAATATCATTGCCAGTACGTGTGAATGTGTTTTTATATGACATGAAGAGCTGTCTGCTTGAGTTTGTACCACAAACTAAATGATTATTTTTGTTTTGTCTCGAAAAGTTTGCAGTAGCGTAATTGATGTTCCTCAAATCAAGTATGGCAGTCTCATTCACAAGACTTCTACAGATGCTAAATGGAATTGGCTTGACGTTTTTAGCCCCATAACCAAATGCTATGAAAATGTATGTTTAAGTTTTCTAAGCTCCAAGTTTTTCGAGTTTCTACATACTTTCTATGTAAAGCTCTTCACCATTTTCTTATAATTTGGCGCAGGTTAAGTCTTTAATGTCTTCCTCTCAGGTTAGTATATTGAAGATTCCGGTCAGGAGCATGCCTGAGAACTTTACAGAAGGTGGTTTAAGCAATGATCTCATATTAAACGCTATTAGTGTCGCTTTTTTTAAAAAAAAATATTACATCTTATCTCCGTGGACAATACCTGGACTAACTGTCATTTGGATAGATAAATCACTGAGCCCTTTAACTTGTCATATGCACTAGGTGCAAGCAAACCATTTGAAGCTATCTTTGTATCTTCCAAATCCAAGATGCCTAATGGGCAAGAACCAATGATAGTAATCCTTCATGGTGGTCCTCACTCTGTTTCATTGTCCAGTTTCTCAAAGTCCTTGGCTTTCCTCAGTTCACTGGGTTACAGTTTGTTGATTGTGAATTATAGGTAATCTCAGCATTTCTTTCTTTCTTTCTATTTCCTTTTTTTAAATGTACTTTTTGATGTCCAACCATTATTTTAGAATGCTAGTGAGATAATGAATGTACAGCCTACATAGTTTCCTTTTCATATCTTTTGAGGTGTACTACTCAAAGTTCAATGTGTTGCAACTTTAACCTCTTGATTAGTTGTATACATAATGTGAACGATTTATTAAAAATTTAGGAGCAAAAACATCACTTGTGAATCTGTAGTCAGAGCAAGTTGTTTTGCTAGACTCTTAGGATCCTCTTATTCATGCTCTATCACTTTCTTTCAATTTGGTTGTGAAACGAATGATCAGCACATACGTGCTCTTACTCATCCTCGTGATTTGCATATCTTTTGAGGTTTTCTACTCAAAGGTCACTGTGTTGCAACTTTAACCTCTTGATTAGTTGTATACATAATGTGAACGATTTATTAAAAATTTAGGAGCAAAAACACCACTTGTGACTCTGTAGTCAGAGCAAGTTGTTTTGCTAGACTCTTAGAATCCTCTTATGCTCTATCACTTTCTTTCAATTTGGTTGTGAAACGAATGATCAGCGCATACGTGCTCTTACTCATCCTCTTGATTTGCATATCTTTTGAGGTTTTCTACTCAAAGGTCACTGTGTTGCAACTTTAACCTCTTGATTAGTTGTATACATAATGTGAACGATTTATTAAAAATTTAGGAGCAAAAACACCACTTGTGACTCTGTAGTCAGAGCAAGTTGTTTTGCTAGACTATTAGAATCCTCTTACTCATGCTCTATCACTTTCTTTCAATTTGGTTGTGAAACGAGTGATCAGCGCATACGTGCTCTTACTCATCCTCTTGATCTGCATATCTTTTGAGGTTTTCTAGTCAAAGGTCACTGTGTTGCAACTTTAACCTCTTGATTGGTTGTATACATAATGTGAACGATTTATTAAAAATTTAGGAGCAAAAACACCATTTGTGAATCTGTAGTCCGAGCAAGTTGTTTTGCTAGACTCTGAGAATCCTCTTACTCATGCTCTCTCACTTTCTTTCAATTTGGTTGTGAAATGAGTGATCAGAGCATACCATGAATTGTGTAGGATTGAAGCGTGAATTTATGCCAGGCAAGTTTTTATTTTACATTTGTTGAGCGAGTGGTTGCCTATAAAAAATTATTTTCTCCTGACAAAAGCATATTTCAATTTGACAATGTTAATTCCAGAGGTTCATTGGGATTTGGTGAAGAAGCATTGCAGTCTCTTCCAGGGAATGCTGGGGTCTCAGGTGATTGTTAATTAGGCCAATTGTTTCATTTTTTTTGTGCAATTAACGAAATTAGAGGTGTGTATGAATCTAATCTGTCTTCTTGATACATGTACAGGATGTCAGTGATGTTCTCACCGCAATAGACTATGTTATCGATAAGGGACTCGCGGACCCATCAAAAATAGCCGTTCTTGGTGGTTCACATGGTGGATTTTTGACAACGCACTTGATTGGTCAGGTCGAAATGTGGAAATTTTCACACTTTTATCTTCGGACTTAATGGTTTTTGTGAGTTATATAAATACTTGAAGTGAAACTGTTTAGGGTACTTTTGAAAGAAACTATCTTAGGAAACGAAGCATAGTTTGAGGATGTCTCAAAAACGAACAGGGAACATTCGAATCACCAAGTCATCTTGTGGCGTAGCTTTTGCTCAAATTCTGTCATATTTCTTTCAGGCACCGGACAGATTTGTTGCAGCAGCTGCCAGAAACCCTGTATGCAACCTTGCCTTGATGGTTGGCACATCTGATATTCCCGATTGGTGTTTCTTCGAGGCATATGGAAGTGAGGGAAAAGCTCTCTTTACCGAATCCCCTTCACCAGAACAACTTGCTGTGTTTCACAGCAAGTCTCCGATTTCTCACATATCTAAGGTCCAATATTTTTAGCTATTGTAGATGCTATTGTATTGCAAAGAAGTCGACTAAATACCAACTATTTCTTTTTGGTACTTCTTTACAGGTCAAAACTCCCACACTGTTCCTTCTTGGAGCTAAGGACCTTCGTGTGCCGATTTCCAACGGATTACAAGTAAGATTTGATAGTATCATTAGACTTTGAATTCACTGGTTATGACTGTAATTTTAGACCAGGGTACAAGCAAGGCAACAGTTCATGGGTAGCTCATGAGCAATTCAGCTAAAACTCGACTTGGCTCAAGCTACTTTGATACCCGGACTTCTGGAACACCGAACATAATAGATGATTTGCTTTAGGAACCCCAAATTCAGGAGCTATTTTTGGCCTAGAATGCAAAACACAGCAAGTTGTTCTGGTGAAGGGGATTTTATAACACGAGACAGGTGCTTGTTGAGTTCGAACATATCAAGTCAATATACGAAGAAGAGCTTGTTCGAGTAGCGAGATTTTATTTGAGTCTAGCTGTAGTATAGCACGAGCTTGACTCAACTCTCATATTTGATGCACCCCTAGCCGATGCCATGTATAACGAAGCAGAAAAGGCTAGAATTCATTATTAGAATTTTCCCAGACTTACACAGGCGATTTATATATATGAAGAGGCAATATACGGATGGGTGGTATCTAATTTCAGTTTTCCTTTTTTTTTTTTTCCCACTTACGCAGTATGCACGAGCATTGAAGAAGAAAGGAGTGGAAACTAAGGTGATTGTGTTTCCAGAAGATGTGCATGGCATTGAACGGTAACTCACCATCATTGTATCTATCACACGGCTTTGTTACCGGTTCCGACGAACCACAAATTTTGTTGAGTCGGCCTGGTTTGAAGTCTGACTGTCTGATACGTGTTTTCTTGCAGACCACAGTCCGATTTTGAGAGCTTCCTCAATATTGGAGTCTGGTTCAAGAAGTACTGCAGATAGCATCTGGAAGCAAGTATATTCTTGATGATTTTCAATTTACACATAAACAATTAAAGATACTAAATAAGAGGCTAATATCGCCGAACCCTTTAAATCCTACTAGTAATATGAATTGGTAAAATAAGATATTTTAATTTGTTTCAATTATATGTTCTATGTGCGATGCCTATTATCATTTGTGATAGATATAGAATAAGATTTAAAGATTAAATTTTATTGGTTTGAAAGTAAACCTTTTTAGCTTCTTGTGTATATCACTCCCAAAAATCCTCCATCTAGTCATTTTGAATCTATGGATGTCATTATAAATCCAAATTGATCCATCCAAATACAACGTTATATCATTTGAAAAAGTACATAAATAATTACATATTTCAAATATAAACAAATCGTCATTGTATGTATATAAAATAATAATAATTAGAGCGCTTTAATATAAAACAATAATCAATATAATATTTTTAACCAAAATAATATTATATTTTTAACTTCAATTATTAAAATTATATAATATGTTTATACCTGCAAGTCATGTTTCATATTTGTGTCGAACGTATTTTATACTAAGTATCAATTTTATATCTTTTCAACACCTCGTTTTTTTTTCCCCATTAAATTATAAATCAAAGCATCCTAACTTCGTGGGAAGTGGAAGAAAGTTAGGTTTCATGAATCATATTTGTTAAATGCTTTAAACTGAATAAGTGTATTTTCCATTTTTTTTTCATAAACAGTGTCTGTAATTCGTATTGTTTCAAGAATTATTTAAATGCAATCTTACAGAAACGAAATTAATTCATTCTTTCTTCCAAATTACTGAATCAACATTCTTCACAAGTAGGAAGTATATTTCAAAGACAATTGTGTCTGTTGTATTGGAAAAAGCTGTAGTATGATCCCTATGTGTTGAACAGAATAAGCACAACAGTGATTTTCGTCTTGATGGCGGAGCTGGTACCAATTGGAACAATTATAGCAGTTGTTTCCAACCAGATCATTAAAACAGCTCAGGCTGCCAAGGATGTTTTCGAAAAGGAAAGTTTTAAGGTTATAGCGAAACATCTTTTTGAAATCGATCCCGTGTTAAAGGAACTTCAGTTGAAGCAGCTTGGTGACTCAACTGCCACGAGGCAAGCTTTGGATTGCCTCGAAACAGATGTCAAGAAAGCGAATAACTTGGTAGAAAAGTACAAGAACCAGGCCCGCTTCTACTTGCTAGTGAAGTATAGGCACATTGTAAAGGAAGTACAGGAAAGTCTTTGACTGCTGTCTCTCTCGCAAATATTGAGGTATTATCAGGAATCTCAGACCAGGCGAATAGGTTACAGAACGAGATGCAACGAGCAGAATTTGAGGCGTCTAAATCCCAGCTTCAAATTAATGATAAGCTAAACCAAGGTCTTTCAGATCATGTACTTGATAAAGAATTTGCAAATGATATGTTGACGCAAATTACTCTCGCTGTTGGTGTGCCAGTGAACCCACTAAGTTTAGCAGAGAATTAGCTAAGGGAAAAAGAGGAAGACGAAAATGGGAAAGAAACGGCTGAAGTTTTGTTCTTAAAGCAGGTAACTGAATTGCTATCGAGGGCAGATGCTGCCAAAGATTATGAACAAGCGAGGTAGCAATATTTCCAAAGAGTTAAAAGTTATTGACCGGTACGATTCTCGAGAAGAATATATTCAATTCTTTTGTTGCATAACCAGATATTTGATGGTTGATACCGTTAGCCTCTGCACGGATACCATCTGTGAAAGAGCAGCCCTTGAATCTTGGTTTGAATGTGGGGAAAAACAGATACAGAAACAAGCGAAATTCTTCAAGATTTTTCAGACAGAGCTAACATCCAACTAAGGCAGTCGATCCAAGTGTGGAGGGAACTGAACTATTGTGTCAAGATTAGGCGTTGCAAGGAAAAATTGATATCGGAGCTCAATTCATCTGTTGAAGAAACAATAGAGCAAATAAAAGAGCTCATTAGAGAGAATCATATCAATAAAGATTGGATTTCTATTTCACTCTTGTTATGCTTGGTAGCACGGTTGATGGAGAGGTAAAGAAGGAATTATTAGCAACCTTGAAGGACATTGTCGAAGGTCATGCTATAAACAAGGTTTGTATTTTACACATTGGGCAAAACCCTTCAAAACTATTCATTTTCTTGATAACATTTCTGCCTTTTATCTTATAGGTTATCTTCATTGAGAATCAGGGGATTGAGAAACTAATTCTATGCTTAAGCATGGACTCAAGAATATCAAAGGCTGCAGTGGAGTTGCTATACGAGGTTTTGCTTCATAGGTCAGGCTGGAATATGTCATACTGCAGGATGCTTTCTAAGAACTGCGGTGTGATCCATCTTTTTGTTCCCCTTCTTAAAAATCCAACCGACGAAATAACTAGAACAGTTGAAGAAATTTTGGCTAAGCTTTGTGATGCAGATGAGAATGTTATTCAAGCTGCTAAAGTGAATTGGTTTAGACCTCTGGTTGATAAAATTGTCAAAGGTCTGTCCTGATCAAAATTATTCCTTTCACTAATATATTATGCAAGGGTCTTTAGAATCATCGATTTCATTGTATCAAAATATAAGAATTGAATTGGAAAGTATGAGCATACCGATTATTTCTTTTAGAAAAAATCTATAAATATATAAAATATGTGTGATATTATTTTCTGGATAAATTTTTTTTACACCACGCATTTCTATTTTTTAAAAATTTATGTTCCCTCAAAGCAATAATTGTGATTCCTTGAAATAAATTTTCGAGACAATTTTCCCCCAAAACTGAAGCATGATATATTATCAGCAATTATTATAGATGAAGTCCAACCAATATCTACATACATTCATTCTTTCTTTCCGCCCCATTTTCAAAGGCAAATTCCAAAATGCCAATCATTTTGGGGTTAAATTTAAAAGCTCCATCATTTTAAACACTGCTGTTGCATTACAAAACAACTAATTTCTTTAATTTTAAAATATGTCAATAAAATCAAGAGTTTTTCAATAAATAAACAACTACATTTATTGAAATCTAATTAAAATCAAGTGTTTTTCAATAAATAAACAACTACATTTATTGAAATCTAATTACTGAATATGTTATTTCGTATTCTCCTGTTTAACCTTGTACAATATACACATTAGGCATGCTTAACGGATTGGTTCGGACCGGAACCGACTCGGACCCGGTCCGTTAAGCCCGGAACCGGATCTGTTAAGGATGAACCGGACCCGAAATCATGTACAATTCATTGTTTGGTGGGTTGAACTGGTTCAGCATGTTCTGAACCGGTTCAACCGAAATCGGATCCAAACTAGAACCGGTACTGGAACACGAAATTTTTTTTTTTTAAAAAAAGGCCTTTGGTGCAGCAGTTGGCACTTGGCCCAAAGGCTGAAGATTTCAGTAGCCATTTGAAATTTTAATTTTTAAATTCTGCAAATTGGGGTCCTTTATTGCAAATATAAATTTTTTTAACCCCCAAAAATCACCTATAAACACAAGTTATTTTTTATATTTCACACGTCAAGCTTCTCTCAACTTTACATTTTTCTACAATTAATATCTTTCTTTGCTATAATTTCTCCAAATATATTCAATAATTATGTTATAATTTTATCTATCATCAATATTCTTTTTATTGTTATTTATTTATTATTTTGCAATTTACTCATATAAATAATTCGAATTTCAATGGCATCATCTTCGAACCGTGGTGGTGGTGGAGGCGAATACACTTCCGACTTTGGTGAATATTTTGGCTACATCCCCCGACTTTGATGAAGTCGAACCTGACTACAAGGATGAAGAAGCCATGGAGCTCCTCAACAAAGATGTATGAACGCCATCGTCTACCCGAGCAAGTAACACAATGTTAACGAGCACGACGACAACCCATGCAAAGCGAAGCAAAGTTTGGGATCATTTCGATATTGAACAACAAGGTACGAATAACTCTTTTGCCTAATGTAAAATTTGTAAAACGAGATATTCTTACAAATCAAGTGGTGGTTCCGGTGGTACCGGTAACTTTGAAAAAATATTTAGTTAAGGTACATAAACCTGACCCTGATACGCTAAAACCATTCGGTGGGAAACCAACACAACAACAATTTAATCTTTCAAGTGGTAAAGCTTACATAATTACAAAAGAAATTTCTCGAAAAGTCATCATAAAGTTTGTTACCAAATATTGTCAATCTTTTATAATAGCTGAAGAAAAAGGTTTTGTTTAATTTACTATTACTATTCAACATGGTTTTCACAATATTTCTAAGGCACACACTTAAGAAATATTGTTTTGATATTTATAAAGAATATAAAGAAACATTAAAATCACATCTTTCAAATATTTATTGTAGAGTTAGTATGACAACTGATATTTGGACTAATTTAAAATATGAATCTTATCTTGTTGTTACATGTCATTGGATTGACGAAACTTGGACTATGCAAAAAGAATTTTAGCGCTAGATTTAGAATCATCACATAACGCATACACTATAGCTACATATGTTTTAAATGTTGTTCAGATTTATGTCATACAAAATAAAATAATGTCGATCACGTTAGATAATGCGAGTGCCAATACTCTTGCAATTAAATATCTTAAAGATTCACTAAAACCAATTTTATATGGTAATTTGCTCAATGTTAGATGTGAATGTCATATTATCAACTTATGTGTTAAATGTGCACGTGATGAGAATATGTCCACTGTAATAGAAAAATTCAAATTATGCGGAAAATTATTGCGTGAAAGAAGACATGGACGTGACTGAAAAACACTAGTCGAATCAAACGAAATTAAATTTAAAAGATTTCCTCTTCCTGTTGAAAATATATGGAATTCTTTATATCACTTGCTTCATACTTTATTACGTTTCAAGATTTAGTTACTCCATATTACAATAATATCGCGGTAGAATCTTTAATGCTAACTGACGATGATTGGAATATTTCGAGTAAATAGTGTTTATTTATTAGAAATTTTTAAAAAACAACCGAGAAATTTTCTAATATTAACTACACTACTTCAACTATGTTAATACATTTACTTTTCAATATGTTTCGTAAATTTATTGAATATTACGATAATTCTGTTATGCGTGATTTTTTTTTCAAATATGGAAATCAAAAGTTTAAAATATTGGGAAAATATCTCAATTGTGCGTGGTTTAGCAACATTACTTAATTTTACTCAAAATCAAGGAGGATTAGACGTGTTTTTAAATATTATGCTAGAATTCTTGGGTGTTGATCGATCAAAAGAAGTCAATCATGCATTCTCTCCAAGAATTGTTTGATTTGTATGCTAGTGAACAATGTGATGAACCGAGTGCGCAGCCGGAGGAGATACCGACATATAAAAGCAAAAGTGGAGCACTGAACTTCTTTCAAAATTTGAAACGACAAAAGTTCAAAGGAAAATCGGTGACAATAACCTATTACAATGAGATCCAAATTTATCTAAGCTAATATATTGAGACTACGGAAAATTTTGATTTTTCTGATTGGTGGAAAGTAAATTCTAAACTTTATACAGTGTTAGCTGCAATTGCAAGAGATGTTCTACCCATTCAAAGTTCAAGTGTTGCATTCGAATCAGCATTTTCAGTACGTGAAAGGATCATTGGTGAACAAAAAACTAATTTAAAGTCAGAAGCACTTTTCATGCTAACATGCCTACAAGATTGGTTTGTAGCCGAAAAAAGAGAATATGACTGTTGACGCAATCGATGAATTTCAAAGCTTAAATTCCGATGAAGATCCGAAATATTCAAAATATATTTTAATAAATCGTGATGAATTATAGATTTTCAATTGTAAAATCAATCTTTCAATTATTTTATTTTCATGATTATTCAGTACTGTTTCAACTCAAAATATTAAATAAAAAATTATTCATTAATAAAAGTAATTATATATTAAAAATAATAATATTCGGACAAAGAACTCGGAACCAGTCCAATCAGAACAGGAATCGGTCTAAAAATCATCGAACCGATCTAAGATTGGATTGGTTAAATCTTGGAACCGGAATCGGTTCCGACCGGTTCTGGCACCACCCGATCCGGAAGCAGTTCGGAACCGAAATCCTAGAACCGATAAGCACCCATGAGATTACACATCTTTATTTATTTATTTATTTTTATTATTATATAATATAATAAAGCAAATGGAATGAAGGAAAGTGAAAATCCAGATGAAGCGTGTACAGGGAAGTATCAGCAGCAGCTTTTTCCTTCTCATAAATGATAAACCATTCGTCAAATCAAAATCTTAATCGTTTCTTTAAAAAGGTCCAATTTTTCTGTCTTTCAACGATCTATTTTAACATCCCATTTGAAGAATTAGTTCTTGAGTTATGTGATCTTTGAGATCTTAACACTGTTAAATTTGGTACATATAGGGGATCTATGGGTGCACTCATATCCAAATTCTGGTTCATGCTGTTTCCGGCGAAGGAGTATAAGATCGTCGTGGTGGGTTTGGACAACGCCGGAAAAACGACGACGCTCTACAAGCTTCATTTAGGGGAGGTGGTCACCACCCACCCTACTGTTGGAAGCAATGTCGAGGAGGTTGTTTACAAGAATATTCGTTTCGAGGTATCTCACTTTTATTTTGGGAAAAGAAAAAAAAACTGATTTCTACACTATAAATTTGAGATAATCATCACTTTTATCGATTCGCAATTTTGTGATATTGTCGATATGTTGAAATTCTCAAGTGCTTCCTGAGATGAATATGATGGAAATGGAAAACCAGCTGGGGAATCAGTACTATTTTTGCATTTCTTGATCTTGAAATCGTTGATGATTCGTGTGCACAGCGATATCAAGGAGTTAGCTGCGGCGGTTGTATTTTGGGATGAAAATTTTTATTTTTGGAAAATTAAACATAAAATCTGAATTTTTTTAACGGGAGTTCTGTGTTTGGAAGTTGAGTCCACCTCTCGTTCATGTTGTATGTGTTAAGTTCTTGAAGGGCGAGAATCACAATACAGGAGGAATAGGAGGAATTGGTAATAGAATAGTAGATGTCTTCATTCTCTTCTAGAAACTTGTATTTACAAGTTCTGTGGAAGTTTGTTTAAATTGGAGGTTTTGGCGTTTAAGATTGATTATGTTTGTCCCAGACATAAATATAGATTCTGAGGAACTGCTTAAAGAAGAACAGGAATCTTTCTTCAAAAAATAAGAAAAGGAAAGAAGTAAGTTAAGTTTATCATCCAGGTAAAATCCTTAAAATCCTAGAGACATGATTTTGCTTCGTTAAGTTCACAAAAGCTAACATTGTGTTTAAGTTATAATGATAGTTTGGAAAGGATTATGAGTTGTTTTTACCTGGTCTTTCCTGTTTGTTTTTACTCTACACATCTTGAATACTATATTTTGAGATTGATCATAGTTTTGAAAATGGATCAATATGTGGTGAACATGTATTAACGGACGTGAGTCCAGTTTTGTCTGGTTTAATTTAACGAACGCGTGATTGTGTGTTATCGGACTTTTACTTCTTATATGAGGAATAGCGGAAGAGATCGCGTAGTTAGCTTATGGAGCATGGTACAGTTTTGTCTAAATGCTTTGAGTAACGTCCATTGCTTCTTTGGCACTTAGCGTGTTGATATATAGACGAGTTTATAGAAACAGTTTATCTTAAAAAATAATTCAGGTTAAATAGATATTGGAGATCCTTATGATGGACTTGAAGTTGGATCCAATTACCAGTTGGTTTCAGCACCAGGTCATCAGAGCTAGAGTCGTTTGACTGCAGAGTTTATTTAAAAATTCTTCTCCACAGTTTGGTTTCAACACACACCTCACTGCCACTAAATTGTTCCCAAAATTGCAGATACGAACACTACGTGGATTCTTCAAACTATTCATTCAGACTATTCATTCAGACTATTCATAGAACTTTGAGTAATACATACTGTCATGGGATGGGAGTAATGATTTTCTTTAATCAGGTATGGGATCTTGGTGGGCAAGAACGACTCAGGACGTCGTGGGCAACATACTATCGTGGGACTCATGCTGTTATCGTGGTAATTGACAGCACAGACAGAGCCAGGATTTCTATCGTGAAGGACGAATTATTTGGACTCCTTCCACACGAAGATCTACAAAATGCGGTTGTTCTCATATTTGCAAACAAGCAGGATATTAAGGATTGCATGACACCTGCTGAAATTACCGATGCTCTCTCACTTCACAGTATCAAGAATCATGATTGGCATATTCAAGCTAGTTGTGCTCTTACTGGTGAAGGTTTATACGATGGCATGGGATGGATAGCGCAGAAAGTAACTGGGAAAGCAACTAGCTGAAAATCTGAAATCATGTCGACGACAATATTGGGAACATTTGTAATTTGATGAAATTGGATTCTTAGAGTTGTTTACTTATACAGTATATTCGTGTTTTCAACGAAAGCATTTCGTTACTGGCATTGTTTCGCCTTTCTTTGCTGGTAATATGATTTGGTTCCACGAGCATAATTTATTTTTCCGAACAGCCATGTGCAGTTTTCGAGTAATTTGAAGATGGGCTTTTTCAGAAGAAAAGCTTAGTTTGAAGGTTAAATTATGATGGGTGATTCTAAGTTTACTTTTTCTGAAAATATAAATTTGTGCTATGAAATATATAATATCATTCCATCGTAAAAAATTTTAGCTCCGCACTTTCTGTTATTTGCGTAGCTGGTTAATACGCTTGTTGATGCTCGTGTCATTACAGAAAAAAGAGCAAAAAGAAAGACCAAGAAAGTTAATGCAAGAGAAGAGCAGTGCGATTAAAAAAATAGCAGCTAAAAAGAAGAGAAGAAAGAAGAACCGCACAAATTGTAACATGAGCTATCATTCATTCACAGATATGTTTAAATAGAATTGGGTAGAGAATTGGAATAGTCGTATCAAACACCGCACCATTCATTTTCTGATGTACATGTAACATTGTTCATCCAAATCTGCTGGCATGGGGTGACGGGGTGACAAAGAATTTTAATTTTCTGACAACGCAAACATAAGCTAGTTTAACACGAAACACAGATGTGTCCAACTATCCTCGATGCCTGCTGTAAGAGAGGTTTTAACGAAAACACCTTTTGAAGAATAATAATCCCAGAAATCAGCCGCAAGCATCATAGTATCCGGCACCTACATCCAGAAGAATCTTGAAGCCCTTCAAACCATCGATCCCAGATTGGATTTATCGGACCATTCGTTCTGAAAAGGACACTGAAAATATCATACGACCGACTAAATGGTCGAATAGTACAGCTATTAGTTTTGCACGACACAGGTCACGCGCTTGAGTTAGATTGGATGAAAAATTTATCAACAGGACCATGACTAGATGTGGAGAAAGAGGGAGGCCAGCAAGGCCGTTGCTCCTCCCTTTTAATTTTTCCTATATATTTGTACATTTTCCCATACAAAAAGGAGAAAAACATGATCCATTTTTTTTAACAAAAAAATTTAACTCTTAATTTCACCCCATTAAGTTCCTGGCTTCGCTAGACTGGCCATACTGATTGCACTCGTGAATAAAGACACAGTCACACAAGTTAAGAGTTCTTACACAGGAAGAAGAGGATCTGGTCTTGTCTCAATAGTACTCAGCATCCTGTTAATAATAAAAGTACTGTCAGGCGTTTATATCATGCTAAAAGCAGAAAAGTGGTAAGTCATTTAAAGATGATCTCACTTACTCCTTACAAGCAGCTGATGCTTTCTTCATTTTCTCGAGCTGTTCCAATTCTTCCTGTGCACGTTGTCTCGCATAAGAAATAACTTACAGTAGAAAAAATCCATTTGGTATTTAGTAATGTGATAATCACACTGAAAAAAATCTTTTTGCCGCCAGTTAAACTGTCATGAGGCATATTTTGTAACTGAGTGAAGTCTTTCTTAGGTGGAATTATAACTAACACAGATACTACAGGCAGAAAGATTTGGTGATCCAATTTCTCAACATAGTAGATAGGTGGAGATAGATCACTATTACATATTCTCTTACATACACTTTAAAGAGTTGAGAAAGGCAAATGCCTATCATGAGTAGGATTCCGAACATTCATGAAAGTGAGGCACAAAAGCTGTCGGGAAAAAAGAATCACACGTACTTGCTGTTTGCAATATAACACTTCAACTTTTGCAAGTACTTGCAGTTTACAATAAAATATTTCGACTTTAGCTATGTCGTGACAAATAAAATGATAGAAGAGTTTTAAAAGGACAGATTCGCCAAAATAACATATTACAGCAATCTGGTTTGAGTTTTACAATTTAAAACCAACAAAATTAATAGTATACAAATCAAAGCACTATAATTGCATTCTAAATGTTAATTATTCTACAGCATGGACGTACAAGTAAATACAGGCACAAGTGAAAATCAAATTACCATTAAGAAATCTATATGTGAAGACTGGTATCTGTTTAAAAGTGAATAAATCAAAGTCCATTTGCCAAAAAAGAGTACTCGTATCTGACAGCTATAAGTACACTTTCACCAATTATTCTTTAACATGTATATGGGGATAACAAAAAATACTTAGATACCTTTTTAAAGTTAAAAAAACTAGATTTTTTTGTATTTTCTTGTCAAGCATCATAAAAGATAATCAAGTATCCCATACACTTGCTTAAGCTAATCTTTTGTCGGGTCCTGGGTCCTATAGGTGAGGATACGTACAAGCAAGATTGTGCATAATGAGCTCCACAAGCAATTATTTCGCATGCATTCCCACTTTATGAAAATAACTAATTAAGTTGTCGGAATGATACATTATACATCATTATAGGGTATTACAATTTTCACCCATTGGACATGGATGTACTCATCGTGCTCTTTTCACATTCTAGAATTTTCACGAGTATATAGCCAGATTTTCCAGTCTAAAAGTTTCCTCGGGATTGTCTTTGATACCATTCTATCACTCTCCGAACCCACGAGATGGGTGCTAATGCAAGCGACAATGTACATGACGGGCTCCACTAACAACTACTAAACATTTGTCATCGCTCAACAAAATGTAAAAGTATTTGTCGTCGATCCTTTTAAGTCCAATCCCATTCCTTCAACATTTGTATGTGGAACAAGATAATATATTGTGACTGCGAACCACTATGTATTTGGCAAAAATATCAAAGGTCGATTCTTAACTTATTGATAACAAAAAATTCCCCAACTTCTCTTTCTCAACAGATTTATAATGTGGACTAGTTGGTCAAGATAATTCACACACACGTTGGATAAAGCTACGGGCTTGTCAAACCAAGCATTGAATTTTTAACATTTTTATGGTATTTCTAGTTCCATGTTTGACCGTTTGAGGCTGGATAATACATAAATGTCAAGTTTCTTCGGGCTTAGCTTCATCAATCACACTAGTGAACCAATATGTTCATTAATATCCAACAATGTAGCATAACTCAATCTAACTGCAGATTCACTTATTAGACAGCTTGCGCTTTTGGCTGATCCTCGATTTACTAATTCTAGTTAAAATTAAATGCTCATAAGATGCATAACAGCATAAAGCAACATTTTGCATTGATCACATTCATCACATCAGTGGGTATGTTTTTTTCCAAAAAAAGTTTCTCCAACATTTCCAAGAAGCATGCTAGTAAAGACCACATGTATCCAACAAATGAAAAAAATTAAAAACCCTAAAACTCAATCAAAGAGGTAATCCCAACAACTGTCAAGGGAAAAAGTGGAGTGATCAACGTCAGCATCTGCCCCTTGCTTGTAAATTTATAAGAAGGGTTTGAATGCTTGAAGCTGAGTAATGGTAAATAATACTAAATAACACAAGTATGAACTGACTGAATCGAATTCCATTTTCTCGACATCTTAAAAGAAAGTTTTTACTTCACCCTATTACGTGAAGTCTACACACTTCATAAGGCCGACTTATTATCCCGTACTGGGCTCCAAAAAAATCTCATTTTTTCCAGTACTAATTGTGAGAAATGAAAATAAATTTGGTTCAACAGGAATCAACCATCTCTTTTGGCAAAAAGAGGGATTCCAGAATCGACTCCAACTCCTATCGTGGATCATTCAACAATATTAAGAAAGCTCAAGGTAAAAATCTTACTTCTCTAAAGCTTCATTTTCTTTGTCATTGAATGAAACAGAATTTATTTTGAAAAAAAGGATGAAAGAGAGAAAAATGACCAGAAGATATACCTCAAGATTTCATCTTTCACCACTCAAAATAATATGTGCAGTGAAATTACAGCACCCCAGACACAAGACAAATGAAAAAATTTATGATAACAAAAACAAATAAAGGACCTAAGTCAAGAAAACAATAGAAGAAAAAACAACCTCCAAGAATCGAGTTTCTTGCTCAAGTCTCTTCAATTCAGCAGAAACCCTGTGTTTCCCTCTTGTATCCGCTGCTCCCGTCGGCGATCGAAGCTCACCTGAACTCCCAGTTTGCATTTTTTATATACTTCTGACGTATAAATAAAAACTAAACGCACAATCAGAAAACAAAGGAGACCCACAATTTTTTTTGGATTGAACAAGAAACATAGGAAGAATGAAGCTTTTTCAGTTTGGTCTATTGAGTTCGATTCCGTCCAGGATCAACTAATGTAACGAAAAGTTGTCGGCCTTTTTTTTGTGTGGCTTTTTCACAAAGAATCGTCTTTGTTTGCACTGATTTAATCGAGTCGACCCGAGCCGAACTCTTGAATATTTGAGTTCGGTTCGTTTATAATCGAGTCGAGCTCGAGCTTTATTTAACGAATACATGCATGGCTCACGAGCTTATTCAAGCCTTTATCAAGCCTAAACAAACTTGATAAATATGAATTATGCATTTAAATTTTTATTAAATTAATTAAAAAATAAATTATATATTTAAAGAAAAATATATTATTTGTATTAAATTTGTAAATTTATTATAATAAATAAATTTAATAGATTTTTCCGAATACTGTAAAGCTTGAGTTTGGTTTGTTTATCTTAACGAGCCTCATTAAACGAGCTCAAACGGGCTTTTATCGAATCGAGCTTCGAATAGCTCACAAACGGTTTGGTTCGTTTACATCCCTAATTGTTTGTATGGCTTGATTATGCGATACATGTTTCATATCTACCATCAAAATTAATAATTTTAATATAAACATATTTTTTTTATAATTAATTGACCGTTTCACAAAATCACTCCAATTCTTGTTGAAATATTTTAATAATTAGTGTTTTTTTTTTAGATCTAGTGTTTCTTCATATTTTGGATATAATATAAAAGGGCCAGAAGATGGAGCTAAAAAAGGACTAAAGCCCAGCCAAGAAAGACGGGCTTGTAAAATGAAGCCCGATTTTCAGTCCAATTCGATTATTCCTATGTAAAGCCCGTTGCTTCCAAATCAGGTGGGTTCGTGACAGAAGCACCGTACAAAAAGGATGTGCGTACAGTATAATCTTTATATATGTGTAAAATGAAATAATATAAACTTTATGCTGATTCAATGGCGATTGCGGCCTTGCACGTTCATATATAGTCAAGTAAACATTAACGTACGATCACCGTTTTTTTAAAAGAATCTCAAAACTGGTTGACTTGAAACCTATAGGGAAATAACTCAGATATCAAATTGGAGCTGTAAAATGGTAGAATTAGGTGGAGAAAATCCAAAAGACGAGAGTAAAAGAAACCGAGTAGAGGCCTCGTTGTCAAGGGAGATTCGGTCGACTTCTTAATGTTATTCACATACGATTACATTACTCCGATCCATGCATTTTTTACCTATTCAGCTGATCATGTTTTTCGTTAAGCCCTTTTGTCACACATGCATGCATGCATGTATATCACTCGTTTTCGACATGCAGCTAGCAGTTTTTATCCAATCGTGAGATGCATGTCAGAATTATTAAGGGGATCGGGTCAAAGAAATCAAGCTACTAGCTCGAGCATTTTATTGATGACTTGGCTTTTTCGCTGAGAAATATTCAAGTATTCGTACATTCTCCCACTAGCACAACATTGACCTTGACTACTCCTCGTTTTCTTTTAATATATGATATAATTATTTTTATTTATTATTATTATTTTGTAAACGCGTTTACTACGGCTTTGCATGTCCCATCTCTCGTTACTACATGATATATAAAGCCAGCCAGGATTGAGCTAGCTATACACAATATAATACCCATCGCTCTCTCTCTCCCCCAAAACTAAGTAATTTCAAGTATTTTTTTGTCCATTGTTAACCTATCTCCATGGTGGATGCAGTACTTAATGAAGAACAGATTGTTGAGTTCAAAGAAGCCTTCAGTCTATTTGACAAAGATGGTGACGGTTAGTGCTTCTTCTTTTCTGAGTTTGAGAGGAATAAATATTGTCGACTCGATCGATGAAATGAATTTTTGGTAGCTATATTTATGATGGGTTTGTTCCTAATTCAAATCTACATACGCAGGTTGTATTACCATCGAAGAATTGGCAACAGTGATAAGGTCTCTGGATCAGAACCCCGGTGAGGAGGAGCTTCAAGATATGATTAATGAAGTTGATTCTGACGGGAATGGGACTATCGAATTTGCTGAGTTCTTGACTCTTATGGCCAAGAAAGTCAAGGTATGTACATTCAAACATTTGGTTTTGGTTGTAATAATAATAATGTAGAAAGAATAATTTCCAGGAAACTGGTTCGGAGGAGGAGCTCAAAGAAGCATTCAAAGTGTTTGACAAAGATCAAAATGGTTACATTTCAGCTACTGAGGTGCCCTTCCCCTTCATATATTGATTAGCTTAGAGATAAAATTGAATCAAATCTTGCAAGTGTTGATAATCAAGCTAGGATATTTATTAATCATAATGTAACTCTGACCCATGGAATATTTGGAGGAGCATTAACCTAATATGTTTTGCTGTAAGTAACAATAGTTGTCATGTTAATACAATATCCGCTCTATTTTTCAATAAAAAGACGTTTTGCGCGAAGGTAGATTTCCTTCGTTATTTTTTTGACGAAGTTTTTCCGCAGCTGCGTCATGTAATGATCAATTTAGGGGAAAAATTAAGCGATGATGAGGTTGAGCAGATGATTAGAGAAGCCGATTTGGATGGCGACGGGCAAGTTAATTACGATGAATTTGTGAAGATGATGCTGACTACTGGTTGAAACCATCGACTGATTTTCATGCTAACTTTCTTCTGAGTTTAGTGTTTTTCCAATTGTTTTATATTTGCATTCAAATTGAAGATGAGGATGGAATTTGTATTTTTTAGCGAATTAATTGATTTTGAATGTTTACTTTTTTTTGTTCCATGTGTTAACCTTTGTTTCAAGAAATTGTTACTTCAAAAGCCTATTTTGATAATTATGAGTAATTATTTTCGCATCTCGTCTCTTTGGCGTAGGTTCAACCGGAATTTTGACTAGTTATATATAAAATATACAGTTTCTTATCAAATTTTGGCATGCAAATTTCTGTAATTTTAAATATTACAACAAATGAGAACAAAATTCATCGATGCAAACATAGTAACGATAAGATTAAAGAGTCAAAATTGAGAAAAATTGAATCATAAGATTAAAAGTAATACTTCAATTGCTTCAAAAACAAAAGGCGATATTTTAATGTAGTTCTGGCGAAAGTGCAGGCTAAAAAGGATTGCCGACCAAACAAAAGAAAACAAAATTAACATCCAACGTCACTTTATCAGACTTTCCCTAAACTGGTGTCACCAGTGCAAACGAATAAATGAAAACTTGGGTGGTATCAGCAAAATCTAAGCACCGATGACTTCGGCCACCTCAGCCATAGTCTCCTCAGCAGGCCTCTCCAGCTTGATACCGACGTCTTCACTATAATCACCGTGAACCTTCAAGTTCATGCAAATACAGACAATTTATGATACGATAGAAAAAGACGTATTCGATTCTCGGTTCGTGTCCTAAGTAATAGACATGGTCAACAGAATTTAGATCCCGTATTTTATAGATGTTCTGATGACGACCAGTGCAGTCATCACATTTTTTCTTGAATCATGAACAAAAATATAAAAGATACTAATCTTATTGCTTCAAGCCGATGAGGGCTAACTTATTAATAGTGACATAGGGCTAAAAGGAGATGATGGACAATAAAAACTTGCCTCCATTAACTTGCCAAGGTCGAATTTGGGAGCTTTTAAGATCTTAACCTTCCTAATGTACACATTTTGCAGAGGGTAAATGCTAGAAGTAGCCTTTTCAATCTCTTTTCCAATTGACTCGGGAATGAACTTCTGAACCAAATCCTTGAGATCACAAGATTGTGCCTGGTTAACCATGATTTCCCGCATCTTCCTCCGGATCTAAAGGAAAAACAATCATCCACATAAAATTGATATATTACTGAAACAGAACATTTACTTCAACATAAGCCACACCAAATTGAGGATGAAGGGACATATACATGATGTGAAAAAATTTGAAACAAGTTTGTAATAATTCAAGTATTTACTTGACGAATTTGACTGGAAAGTGCGTAACATGTCCTCTTCTGCTGATTCACACGCTTCTTGGTGAAACCAATGCAAAACATCCTCAGAGTATAATTGTCAGTTGTCTTGACATCAACATGAGCATCAATCAATGACTGCCACTTCTTGACAAGTGACCTCAACTTATCAGTAGTAAAGTCCATACCCTGCAGCTCACCAAGGAAATATAAGGCATTAGATACACAGAATGCACATTATCACAAAAGAGTTTGCATTTTTAGCTCCTTCATACCCAGAAATTTGTGAGAACGTTCTTGCCCTGAACATCTTCAACTCTCAAGCGGATCTTTCTGAAGGCATGGTCTTCATCACCTTGAAGGTCAGCCAAGGACACCTCAACGACACGATGCTTGAGTCCTTCCGAAGCAATCTGATAGAAAGAACAAATGTTGAACATGACACATATAAAATAAAGCGTAAAAAACATTCAACTCCATTAGAACAAGTATTGCATTTCATAATTTCAACAAGCACGAAAGAACCATCGAATAAAAAATAAAAAAGACCATTTTCTCTTCATTTGAGCACTTGTTTGTCTACCTAGTATCTCTTCCTGAGGAACATTAGTTAATACATCAACACTCGTCATACGACAACTTCCTTAAACATGTGCATAAAATAAACAACCCAAAAAAGCTTTTGTTGAAGCACTTGGTAGTGAAGCACGGGTCTTAATATGCTTTAGAGGTTCAAGGCACCCTTTAACGCACTTTTAATGCAAGGATGGGTGAAGACAACTAAAAATTAAAATAATACACATTCATTTTTGTATAGAGATGTAAATATTTGTCATATTTTCTTGCAAATGATTGATAAGAGATTGCTTAGATTGTAATATAACATCCCTCTCACGGAAGCACATTTTAATAAAATATGCTTCTCATTTTGAGATTCGAGCTTAAACTTTACGATATACAAATTGTTTAGTGCAAAATCTGGTAGTTATAAGTTATAACTATAGATTTTACCTTATTTAAGATGAAATAAAACCGTGCATTAGTTCAAAAGCATGTAAAACCAGACTCCAACATCCACATAAGATTTAAATAGACAACTAAGGTATCCATGAAACACTCATGACATGAAAAAAGAAAGATCCTTCGCAAAATGCTTAAAATAAATGCAACATGATAAATACCTTTCCTCAAATTAAGTAGATTAACTTGCTCCAAAAAACAAAAGTAAATTACACTTTTTTGGACCCAATATCCAGACACATGAATCATGATAAAGAGAAAAACAGAAATACCACACAAACAAAGCAAGGCTACAGAAAGAATGACTGAGCTTTTCACAGATAACAAGATGCAAGTAAAATCCAACACAGATCAGCCAACCTATGAGAATAATACATGTGACAAAGTAAACAAAACTTGGAAAAACATTATTTCTGATAAGAAAAAGTGAACGGCAACAGCAGGCTGGCGAAACACAATGATCACATCGAAGATTTGTGAAAATTACATAGAGCTACATCCGAATTTCAAAAATAATAATTCCTTCGACACTAACTCACAAGATGAATAAAAATCAAATCTTTGATATGAAACTTAACAATGTGATACAATAATTATTATACCTTTGTACCCTGAGTACGAGTAACAAGGCTTTTGCCAACATTTCGGGTATTGAATATTGAAGGCGCTTTGATATCATACCAATCTTTCTTGGCGAACGGATCAGTCCTGTTATAAATCACAAACACAATTTTAGCCAAAAACCGTCACTTTATATTAAAACTAGCACCGTTCAGAATACTCACGCTTTCTTCTTGCCTCCCTTCTTACCCTTTGAAATCCTCTTGTTCTTTCTGAAAACAAACATTAAAGAGAGTGATATTATGATAAAATAGTTTCATATATTAAGTGATGAATATACTTACGAGAAATTTTTAAATGAAATCAACAGAAACAGAGAAAATACCCGACAGCCATCGCTGCTGAACTTTAGCTGACAGAGAGACTACTCTGAGTGAGGCTAACTCTACGTAAGACGTGCTCCGCTTCAAGAACCCTAGGAATAATTTAATAATCTATAATATAGTTTTGGGCCTGTTATGTTTCGATTGTTTTTGGGCTTAGTTGAAATATTGGGCTAGCCCTTCTCAACAATCTTTTTCTCTTCTGGGCTTGAATTCCCAAAGTATGAAGAAGGGGCGTATTTAGTGAGATTTCTCTTCTAGTTTTCTTTTCATTATAATTTATTCTGAAATTTCATGTTCATCCAAATTAAAAATAAAAAAGGATTTATAAATTTAGAACAGTTCTTTTGTCACACGGTTTCACAAATTTTTATCAATGATACAGATTAATTTATCATGAAAATTAATATTTTAACATAAAAAATGATAATTTTCATGAGTTGACGCCTCACAAAATTAGTATGTGAGACAATCTAACAATAGTTTTTGTGTAATTATAAATATTATAGTATAATCATTACATGTTTACTATATTAAAATTAGTATAGTTTTGTTCATATATCGAAATATATTGATAATGTAGTACTTTTTTTTCTGCTTCAACGTTTATATGGATGGGGTTCTAATTTTGTCCTGTTTTTTCCCGTAAAAAATAATAGTATACATAGGATAGGGGTATTTTGGGGAAAAAATGTACGTCTCAATAACCAAAAGTAATTATTGCAAGGGTTCCGTTTTGATTGTAAAAATATGAATTTATACATATTCTAATTATAAATTCATTAATTCTTTACAAACATGTATTTTTATCTTAAAATTCAAAATTTGGCAATGAATTATCTTTTATTTTAGTCACTCATTAAAAACTATTATTTTTTATGCTAAAAATAATATTTTTTATTGTAAATATAGGCATAGTGGACCTGTCTCACAAATAAAAATCTATGACACCGTATCACAAAATACTTATTCATATTATACAGATATGCGGTGTATTGATATATAATGCTTGCTGAAGATTACAAACTTGATTGTTTGCCACATTAAATAAATTAATCCCACTTGCATTAGGAAGTCACACATCAAAAATTAAGTTAGAATTTCATGGTTTACCAAGTAACATTCTTTTAACAATTTTTGACAAATGATTTTGAAAATAATAAATGATTTATTGCATCTTATTCTGATAAATATTTAGACAAAAGGTAATAAATTTTAATAACTTTCCAGCTCATTGTAACATTAACATTAAAAGACCAAAAATAAAAATAATGTCCAAGCCTATTTAAGCCCTAACATTACCTGGTCCAGCTATGGGACCAATTTGCTTGATATGGATGCTGCTTGCCTGATGATGCATTAAGAACGTTAAGTCAAATCAAGCGAGAATATGCGTGTCACCCAACCCTTATCTGCTTAAACTGCAATAACATTTTATAAGGTTGCAACAACATGTTTCTGTCTTATCCTGATGAAATGAACCGTAGGTCACACATCGAAAGTAGCAACACTGCGATTTAATTTAACCCTCTCTAAAAATGCAGCGGTAAAACAAACAGAAACAACCAATGGAAACAAGATTATTCTGTTTTTGCCAAATTTCTGCTCAAGCCCTAAGCTTTGGTGCTAGACCAGTCTCTACTTTCTTGATCTCAAAGATGAGCATTCTCCACATCTTTAGCACAAACATTTCGGCTTCATCGTCCAGAATAGATTGGAGACGTTCAAACATCTCACTAGCATTTATGTGTTCCTCAGTGCTGGAAACTATGTAGTCCACTCATTCTCTCGTGCAATGCGTTCTATATAATGCAAACACAAAACTAATAAGCTGCACACAAAATGGTGCTTGTTTATTTCAGGAGAAGAAAATAGAGAAATCAAATATTTCAAACTTAGGGTCTGGTAACATTTATATGTAAGATGGCAGATATTCAAATAAAGTTAGTGTACAGCTCTAGTGTAGTCAGGGAGGCCCCACGGTAAATTCCTAACTTTCAAGAAACCTTCACGGTTATATACTTAGTTGAGTAATGAGAAATTTAGACAAAGTGGGATGCTTGATTGGTTAAATTAAGATGGTTCTATATTCATTCACCATGCAGTGCTAACTTTTTCCAGACACATTTGAAAATAATCGGATGATATTTGATCATTTCACAGGAAAAAGCAAATTCAAAATATATCAAACAAAAAATTTAAATTTTAGACATCGGCAAATTTAAGTCACCTGTTCGTAAATAACCCATTTTATCTCATACGAGAACAATTCATCTTTGGTCTTTGGAATTGCGTCAATCAGCTGCTTAGCATCCAAGAGCTTTTGGTTTTCTGGTGTCTTCAACTTATTTGATCTCTCCCTGTCCGAATGATCCTTTCTGCTATTCTCACGAGTGCTACTAGTCTCCTCGTATCTACCACGATCGCGCTGGCTAGATTTCTCATGATAACGCCTGCTTTTTTCTTTTTCTATTCCAAGTTTCTCTTCTTTAGGTTTCACAGTTGAAATTCGATTTACATATTCTGTTGCCGCGACCATACTGGTAGATGGGCCTTCCAATATGGAAGATCGAACTGTTTGCTGTTCCTCGGTTGAGTAATCAATCGGGACCAGTGGCCTCATCTTCTTTTCCTTGTGTGCATCCTCATCCTCATCCTCGTTAAATACAGAAGGGATTGCAGCTCTTTTCCCAGACGCTGAAAGACCAAAACCCAACTTTCTGGCAGGTGCCTGTAGCTCATTTGTTGCAGCATTAACAGTTTCATCAATGATTCCATTCTGTAATACCACTTCACCTGCAATCAACCAAAGTGATCTAAGACACGAGATGTGGAAGGTGCATTAGCAACATATCATAAAATTGAAAATTTACTTTCATATATTCCACCGCTTGGTAGGAGATCAGAGGTCTGATCAACTGCTTCAATCCGATCTTCAAGATATGCTGCATCATTGGGGAAAATGGTACTCTCATGCCCTTTAGTTGGTCCAGCAGATATAGTTTTCTGAGTCTCCTGCTGTTTTTTTAGCAGTTCTTCCTCCGTCTTCATTTTAGATTCTGCAATCTCTTCTCCCTCTCTCAATCTATCAGCCACGTCCTCTTCCTTCTCCCTTTGTCTCCTTTTCCTTTCTTCATCGCTAGTCTTGTATTTCCTCTTTTTTCCATAGCCATCATCACTATCACGCTCTTGGTCCATTATTTCCCACTTCCTTTCTTGAGACTTCTCTTTCTCTTTTTCACGCTCTCTCTTCCGCCCATGCTCTCTCTCTCTTTCCCTAATTTCCCAATCTTTTTCACGCACTTTGTACCTGCGTTCTTCTTCCCTGCTCTTATATTCTCTATCTTTCTCCCTCTTAACCCGTTCTTGTTCTCGCTCCATCTCATATCTTTCAAGTTCCTTTTCCTTTTCTCGCCTTGATTCACGGTCTCGGTCTCGGTCTCTGCTCTTATCGTGCCTTTTACTCCTATCCGGAGAACCAGTTTCAGTCCTGTCGTGATCACTTGAGAGCTTACTTTCACCAGTCTTCTCATCTTCAATTTTGTCTTCAGCGTCTGCAAAACAAAATTGAAACATGTCAGGGGTGCTTATGGAGAACTAAAGTTTAATGGACAAAAGTGTTTCCATGGGATAATAATGCCCAGCACCCTTGAAAACGAATTCCAACTGAGGAAGTGAAAAAAGGAACATCTTTTCAATTCACAGGCAAAAGCGAAACTCACCATGCTTTGCCACATCTGTTTCTGATTCTCCATCCCTTGACCCAGAAGGCTGTTCTGAGTTTGAGTTGCCAGGACCATCAACAGCTGTTTGTAGAGGTGGGGGTGGGGGTGGCAGAGGTTTGTTCTTTAACCTCTCATCTAGCATGCTAGTAAGCTTTCAAGAGCCTCACCGGTCTGCTTCCATGTCTTCATCAGTTACAATACCAAAATTGGCATCATCAGGATTTTCCTTATTCAATTTTTCCCCGTCAACTTTTTTCTCCTCCTCTAAAGAAGGCTTCACAGACTCATTTTTATCAGAACCTGATGCAGTTGGTTCCCCTGTCCCAGAAACCACTGTTTCTGATCCTTGGATAGTTTTCGAGCTTTCAATTTTTTTCTTCACATAATTCTCAAGATAAACACAAGTTGCTTGATTAACTTTTAACTGCAAATTCATCAAGTCCACAAAATATAAGCCAAAAAGAAGTCCAACATTTTTACGATAAAATTGATAATTTAGAAGAAAGTTATCAGCGAAGTTATTTACATTACGAGAATGCATCCGCGGATATTGAAAAAAGGCCCGATCAAGACAGAGATATTAACTATGCTATCAAGAAAGAGACATGAAGAAGGAAACAATTAGCATGTGATTTTAGTTTATATTTGATATATCACATTGACTTGTGTTTAGTGAGTACTCTGTAGACTAAGATATTTATTTCAACCATCAAAGCCAAATACTTAGCAAGAAGATAAGATTTTCTGGCAATCCAGTATCTTGAAGTGAGAAGATAAGATTTTCTGGCAATCCAGTATCTTGAAGTGAAGATTGCCAGCTTGAAAAAATATAGGACAATTATTGGACAAGTGTCAAATACCATTAACTCCTGTCCATCGACATTTAATTTATTGAGAAGTCGCATTGCACGAAGAACTCCTTCAGCAAACTCAAACTCAAACTCGCAAAATCCAAAGCCTTTCAGAGTCCCATTAGTAGGATCTTGCACCCGTTTCCAACCCTTTACAGGCCCACAAAGCTTCAGAAAAAATAAAAAGTAAGATTTCATTGAAGTGAGCACACAGTACATTGAACTCGATAAGTTAAAAAAAAAATGGCAGCCAAGTATAAAGTACGATTCTTGTACTTGCAACAGAGAAAGCATGAAATCATTTTCCACAGTTGACGATATCTTCCCAACATATACAGTTGTCTGCGGCTTCTCAGTTATTACAGCACTTGGGATAAAAGGTTGCCTAACAACAGGAGAAGTAAAAGGACCACGGATTCCAATGATCGGCGGACGTGCCAGAGACGGCATGACACCAACAAGCGGTCTTGGAGGAAATCCTGGACGTATCATTGGGGCATAAGGAGAGGGATAACAAACGCCTGCACAAGGAGACACGAGATCTAACCTCATGTGTCAGAATTTGTTCGCGACAAAATACAATATTCCTTCATATAGCTGGAACTCATGTGTATAAAAGAACCAATATGATAAATCATCCATTGTTACCAAAAAAAATAAACAGGGTCGACAACATTCACCAGCAGAATATAGAACCTGAAGGGACATCAAAACAATATAACTCGACTTCATGAATCAGGAATAAGTGAACAGATCATACCTCATGTATCCACAGGTAAAACAGAATGTGGATCAAAAACTATCCAATTCCAGGCACCGTATGTGAAGATTTAATTTGAGAAGAGAAAATCAACTTCTCACTCACACTAGAGCGATAAAAAAACAAAACTGAGATAAAGGCATAAAACATTTAATTACATTACCCCATATCAATGGTTTTAGGTGTCATTTTAATAAAATGCATAGAAAACTAAAATCAAATTGGGAACGAGAAGATTGTGATACCTTGATTGACATAGGCATAGCGGCAGTCAACTTTTAATAGAGTCTGCTGTCGGCAATTCAAAAATTAAAATCCCATGAAAGGGATAAACATTCTTATAACTACAACAAGTATCCTCATGATTAAAATAGGAGTACCAGAAATGCGTTGTGTTTCATCAGAGGCAAATCACATTTTGTTCAGCCTATTACCTGGACTTCAGTTAGATGCTTTTTTTTCCCTATTCATTGTTTTCTATGAATTAGAATTACAGACATTATCATTCTAGTACTAAATTGGCACTTAAGCTAAATTAATCAAAGAAACCAAACAAATAAATTGCGTTCATACCAACAAAAAAGGAGTTGAAGCATTGGGATACTCAGTAGTCTCTAATGAAGCCTTCCGACATTTCCCAACGTAATCAATCATGAGTGCACTGTAGGAGAAAACATAGTCATCGATACCCCTAAATCCAACCAACATATAGCTCTCCCCACACCTTAGTGACACTCTTTCTTCCTTTTTCATCAACATATCATATCATACTATATGAATGAAGCTCAAGTATGAATATGCATTATAGTCCTAGTTTCAACATGATGTTAATGCCTATGTGGCATACGATAGAATCAAGTCAATCCACTGCCAAGTTCATCACAGCTTAAAACTTTTAGAAGTGCTAAGTCGTATAACTTTAAAATTCAAAGTTACAGCAAACTTTTATTTTTGAATTAACCATATAATATTAGCTCAAAAAATATTTCATAATATGATGCATATGAAGAACAAGACATCACACACAGCTAAATTAAGAGAGGGCGAGACAGTGTCGGAAACGGAGAAATGACCCACCCGGAGATGGCATCGAAACTTGGGGAAAATTCTGAGGGGTCGGGGGATAGCCATTTGGCAGGGGCATTGGGTATCTTAAAGGCTGCGAGGCCATGGCATAAGGACGCGTAAAAACCTGATGCACCGGAGCCATTAAAAATTGAGGCGGCGCACCACTCCCGAATCCCGAAGCTGAAGCCATCGTCACAAGCGGCATCGCGCTCACCCCCGGCGGCGGAACTCCATGATTCTGATATGGAGGAAGAGGTGAAAACAGAGGCGTGGAGCCGAAAGAGGGAACCGGAACAAGAGGAACAGCGAGGCGAAATGATGGCTGGATCGACGGCGGAGAAGGTGCGCACATATTAGGGGAAGGGGTTAGCGATGAGGAAAATAGATCGGAATGGATGGATGGTTTGGGGGTCGAATTATCTGAATCTGGTTGGTCATTTGTGAGAACGGGATCGGTGGCAGCTGTTTCCGGCAGCGTGGCTGGCTCCGCCATTGCTTCAAGCTGGTTGTTACAATAAACCTGGGTAAGTAAGTTGGGATTGGGATTGAACCCTAGTCCATTTTGTGGCATAACTGTTGCCATTTAGCATTATTAATTAATAATAACAAAGCTTCGTTATGTACTTATTTTTCTAATATATATATATATATATATATATATATATATATATTATTTTAAATCATTGAATCGATTGAGGAATTTATTTTGTGCATATTTAAAATTCATCACGTTGGATTTTTTAAAATCTGAAGTTAAATTGGTTACACATTTTTCTATACTTTCAATTTAGATATATTAACGAAAATAATAATAATAATAATAAGAAAAAAAACTACCAAATGATGAAATTAGACTACTAAAAAAAGTCATTTAAATTAGGATTGAGAGAATATTAAAATACAACATTAAAGTAAGTTTTTCATAATTTTTCCAGAGGAAGATATTAAATTTAATGGGGACAATAAAAACTAGCATTTAATTGTTTGCAGTGCTGACTTAAACATCACGTTTGCATTTGGGTCAACTAGTTTATTTATTTTGATTACAAGCGACTGGATAGCTGAAAGCAATTATATATTTAAATTTAATGTTGATTATATGCATGAATATCCTTACTACTGAGCGAAGAAGAATAAACCAATTTAATTCCCCCGGATTTGATTGAATAAGCGCAGGTGAATTTTTATTCCATGCTAATAAATATAAGCAAGTGTAAAGTGTTTTTATTCACACATTTGAAAATACGAATATATATATATACATACATAGCTATATTATTTTTTTTCTTTTCACGTAATAGATATGCTATCAATATTGAGTCCGAGTATACCATACTTGACCAATGAAATTTCCCTGAATTATATTTGAGTGCGATCAAGAATTTTTGAAATTTGATTCACCCTTTAACACATTGCAATCATCTCTTATGGTGGATCAAACACTCGGACTTTGCCGCGACGAATCCTGCTAATCTCGAATTTATTCATCCAAACATCCTCGCATCAGACAATCTCATTTACACTTCTATGTTCTCTCACTGAATTGGGTATATGACCACCTTACCAGTAGCCCGGTTCGTTTCCAGGTATGAGAATGCTTCGTTAACCTTGTCGAAAGGGAAGGGTCCCTTAGGATCGACTATCGGATACACCTTGCCACTCTCCAGATATGGAGTCAGATCCTTTAAATATTCTCCATTTGAAGTGACCAAGAATCTGAAACCTGGCGGGGTTACAGCACCGGTTAGGACAACTACACTCCCGCCTTCCTTCACTACTTTCACTGCCCTGTCGCTTTGTCCTGTCATGTTCGAAATAGAGAAAAAATGCATACTTATAACTCATCAAGCCATGATCTAGCAAAGATTGAATGGAGATTATTGAACTCACCAACTGCATCGTAAACTACATCATATTTCTCCGGCATGTCTTCAAAGTTCTCTTTAGTGTAGTCAATAGCTAAGTCAGCACCCAAGCTTTTCAGAAATTCAAGTTTTGATGTGCTGGAAGTGGCAGCTATCTTTGATGCGCCAAACACATGTTTTGCAACCTGTGCAAAGATGTACTAACTTTTAGTAGAATTTTTGAATTAATGATTAAAAAACTTTTCTGTCTGAAGACTCGTTTTTTTTTCTTCCTTTTTCATGTAGAAGATAATTTCAGTAGGCAACATCAGACATAGACCGGATGTAATTCAGTAAGCTACAAATCAGAAAGCACAATACTCAGAATCTCCAACATCAATTTCAAATGGAGCTACAATAAAAAAGACAAGGTTCAATTAGAGTTTTATTATTTTCTTTACCTGAATCGCAAGCGATCCAACGCCACCAGCTCCACCAAGAACAAGAATGGATTTACCCTCAGAAAAACCAGCCTTCAGAAGGCCTTCGTATGCCGTCTCAATTGCAAGAGGGAGACTGGCCGCCTCCGCGAAATCAAGATTCTTAGGCTTCAGGGCCAACAATTTCTCCTCGACGGCAGTGTATTCCGCTAAAGATCCGAACTGTTTTGGTCCATTCAGTGGCTTCTCATTGATGTTTCCATACACTTGATCCCCTTCCTTCAGACCATTCACCTGACTTCCAACTTTAACCACTAGGCCGGCTACATCATAGCCTGGAACCGTCTGCGCGGAAAACAAAAGTCGAAAAACAGTTCAATAAAATGTTTCTTTAGTTAGTGACGTACTTGAAATTAAACTAGACCTGATCAGTAAAGATAAAATATTTTTACATTTTACGTGTAACTTTTTATAAAAATTTAATCCAAGTCTCAAATTTCTAAAAGAATTACACAAAAATATACCAATAAATGCAGTTGGGAAGCAATTACCTCCGTACATCAGCCACTGCTCTACTACCAATACATCCAAAACAAGAGACAAAACCAGATTTGACTGGATTATACCCAAAAATAGCATAGAGAGAATGAAACAATAATATCAAGAAACAAAAGGGTCATGTTAAAAATTACAGGAAGAGGTGAATCGGTGGCCTGAAATTTCCCTAATCTCCTCTTGAAATCGACAGGGTTAAGCGAAGCAGCAGCAACTTTAATCAGAACCTGATCTCCCTTGACCTCAGGTACGGTAACATTCGACTCAAATTTCAACACATCAACACCCCCATACTCACTGTATGTCCAGGCCTTCATTTCAGAGGGAACTGAGGAAGAAGAAGCAGCAGCGGTTGAGGTTTCCGCAGATGGAGAAGCTGCAAGTACTCTGAGGTTTCGAGGAGCATCCATGGGTTTTTGGACGAAATGGGTTGGTTTTGCACAGCCTTTTATGCTTAATGGGGAGGATAAAAAAGGAGGTGGATGTTTGGTTAGTGAAGAGTGGAGGAGTGATCTCCATTGGAAAGTTGTAGAAGAAAGGATACAGACCATGGTTTTTCAGCTTATCACTTTCGACACTTCATGCTTCTCTTTATGTGTCATGCACACGGTGAAACAATGCACCAAATCTTCTAATTCTAAAAATTATTTTTTGGTCCTATTAATTTGAGTTTAATTTTTCAGACACACATATATTTGAATAAAAATTTAAAAATTCTTAAACAACTATTTTTTTTACTTCGAAGCTTCTTTTTTTAAAGTTTTGAAATGTTTGTTCAAATCAATCGAGCAACCAAATCTGATTTTGCTTTAATTTCAAGCCACTCATATTACTAAATTTTGGTAGGTAAGTATCGAGATTCATTGTATGGACATAATTTAAAACCACTGGGGATATTATGGTTACTCTACTCTTATTTTTAGAAAATATTTCTTCAAGCTTTAAAAAATAAAAATCGTGATACTAATATTTTATTTTCTTTGTTGAAACTCGTTTCTAAATTTAACCGTAAATATTAATTTTTAACATGTATCTACTATTATTCTAGTAATAATAATAATAATAACTACTACTTAAATATTTCAATCTTCAGATAATTGAGGTTTATTATGTTTTTCTTGAAGTAAAATCAATCGCGCGCTTAATTTTACAATATAATTTTAAAAAATATATATTAAAGATTGAATGTTCATATATATATACACACACATACAAACACACAATTACACAAATAATAAAACACAACGTAGCTAGGGATTAAAGATCATAATCCTATCCTAACACTTTTGTTGTGTTGGCTTTCGGTTTCGATTCGTTTCACGTGCGGCTTTGATTTGGTTTAAATTGTAGGAGAGCGATGAAGAATTAGGCACATATTGATCCAACTTAATTGGAACACAAATCGAACATGACTTTGAATTCAAGTACACAACCTTCTCTGACAACGCCTCGAATTTTTTCTTCTCATCGCCCATCTCTCCTTAATATCACACAAACCATCAACTCCATATTCACTAGTTTTTCCATCAGACAAATCCAGGCCCTCAACCCGTGAAGAAGGATCTTGCCTGATTCGGTCAGCTTCAGCGAGCAAGTCATGAATCAGCATTTCTGTAGTCTTTGTAGTAATTCCTCTGAGATACCAAGAAATAGGAGGGGGTGGAACGATGGATGGCTGTATGAGTTGTTCCAACTGCAACTTTGAGCCGATTCTTCCCCTTCCTTTAGTGCAAGAAATGTAATCTTTCAGAGACTCGGGCTTTAACGGGTGGCACAAGTCTTCGTCGACGTATAAAGGTTCCATTTTCCAGCAACCTTCGAATCTTTGCATGAATCCTGACTTTATTTGTTTAAATTTCATCTGACAAGGGGGAAAAACATTGTAGACCAACACTTATATAGCTAGTAATCGATAATGTGTCAAAATGAAGATACACGTTTGATTTTAAGAAGAGGACAAAACATTTCTCAGAGCAAAAATGCCAAGTGACATGCCAGGGGCCAATCACTGATTCTAACAATTGAAGTTCGAATCAAACAAACAAATGAAATACATTTATTAAATGATGTTCCATTCTTACAGTGTGATCTTCTCTGTTCTGATCTACTAAAACATGAACAGAGATAGTCCCAAACCACCAAAGAAATCTCCAAAGTGCTGCTTGCTCCACTTCCAGTAATTGCCTCGATCCTTCCTCAACTAAAACTTTTCTTGATATTACTTCCTAAGGAAATACAAAAGTGTCTAATTCAAAACGCAAATGGTGCAAAATAAATGCAGATTGTCTGGATTATAGAGAACAAGTTTTTGACACCAAAGCTCATCTTTCCTCTTACGCCCTATAGTTTCATGGCCATTTCTTTCTTTGGTGACACGAAGAGTATGATCATTACCTTAATATTCTTGAAAACTCTTTTGCTATCAGGATCTGTGAGAATGTTATAGACCTTATCTGGTGGCAACCCAACATTGACTTTCATAACTAGGTTGCAAAGTGACCCTTTAGGTACGGTGACCTGCGAGAAAGTTTTTTGCATGCATATACCCGAAGGCATTATAAAGAGCATTCTCGTGGATAAATCAAAGAATCTGTGGTGGAGGGACTGAAATATTACACAGTGAGATATGTCTAGCAACAGCAGAAGCAGAAAACTCCGAATACCTTTATTTCTGGAGGATGATCGACCCACTTTGGATTCTCTTTCCAGGCGTACATTTGTTTTTCTAAATTCAACAATGAAGTGGATAACTCTTCGTTATTCCTCTCAGAAAATTGTAAGATATTTGAATGGTCATCTCTCTTAATTGGTTTGAAATGCAGCTGCAACGATAAGAATGATTTATCTTAAATACAACTGAGTTAAAAGTTCCTTTTTCAATTTACTTTATGGTCAGTGGTAGCCCACCTCAACATACTCGCACACTTTCTTAGGGAAGTTTGAGACCAAGCTATGTATATCAAAACCGGTCAAATTAGGAAGCCCAAAGCTTTTCTTGCTTGAGTCGTCTATGCTCATTCTTGTGGTTTGAATCCCATCCATCACTACCTGTACAATACAAGTGTTGTAAATAATAAGTTTCTTTTCGGAGTCGCTCGACAACACATTTCTCAGTGGTTCAAAGGCATTTTTTATCAGAGTAAAAGGGTCATGAATCATTAACTACAACTTAGCTTCCAATCTATTCTCTGAAAAGGTTGCACAATGTTAATTGAATTTGAATATTGCTTGTACTAAGATATGATTGAATGAACTTGTTACTTTTTCCCATAAACCATGCTTCAAGGTCTCTAAGACTCTAACTGCAAAATATGCCACTTATCTGCTGAAGAAATCACTTAATGAACGTCGTTACAAGAGACAAAGACACAATTATGACATGTGACAAAATTTATCAATTGCTTTTCAACTATCTCCGGTTGCTTTAGATCAGTGAGACTTATCCATGTCTATTCCCTACAACCCATGAACTTCATATTAATGGTCCACGGACATGAAACTAACGAATGTTACTCTATGGATACATCAACTCCACCACAGAGTACTTTAATAACAGCATTCTTACAAGGGCCGACGTAGGACTTCCAACTCCATGAATACGACCTATAAATTTCACAGAGTAATTTTTCCCAAATTCGAATATCACTCTTTGAATCTGAGTACATCAACTTCCCACAGGAAAAAATTTGTGAGAGCAGACCAACTTATAATTAGCATCAACCTCGTGCAAATATTATGGTAAACTGAGGAAATTTCGATTAATCTCCATCAAAATCTATAATAAACATATAATATCGTCCCAACTCCCAATCAGCCAGCCAGTAAACATTTTTATAAAAACTTACAGAAACGGCATAAATCAGCAAACAAACATCACCCAGCAAACAATTATTCATTGATTGCAAGAAACAGCACACAATATGCACATTCAGACAGCAAGCATTAACCTATTGAGCATATATTTATATATATCAAGAAAAACATAAAATGGAAGATGGGTCGAGTAATATCACTAACCTCACTGCTAAAATGGGAAAAATCGAACAGAATGAAAACCACCAAGTCTGAAGTTGAAGATATGATCACGATGCAGTCAAGAAGTCGCGCCGGTAGAACAACGCTTCTTTCTCAGATTTGAAGTCTCGTGTTTCAACACTAAATTTGCAAACATCGCTAGTAAGCTAAACTACATTCCTTATTACGGGGTTTTTTTAAAAACTAATATTAGTAAGTGAGAAACGAGGAAAGACAAAAATGAGCGTTCGCCATGGTGCTATGGTTGATCAAATTTTTTCATTAACTGCTGAAATCATCCGAATCGAATTACATCATACTGTTTTTCATATTTTATAAAAATCTCGATTAAAAATAGTAATCATAAACCGCACTGTATACGCGGTTCGGTTATTTTTTTGCCAAGAACCGCACCAAATTGCATAATATCTCAACTTTCTTCAAAATTATTATTCTTACAAATAAAACTTATCATCTTCTTAATTATTTTTCATATTAATCTTTTATCAGATTATTTATTTCTTTTCTTATAATATTTTGTTTGAAATTTGAAAGTAAAAAAAGAATAAAATAGTGTAAATGTCATTTTTGTTGTGAGATTGTTGTGTTGTTAAATTATTAACTTAGTTTTGAATCTTAATTATTGTTTTATATATGTTTATCTTTATATACTTTGAACTAAATTTTATATTTGAAAACACTATATTATTGTTGTTTTCAAATAAATTAGAATATATGTTCTAATATTTTTCATTAAAAAAATCGTAAACCGATCGCAACCGATTGAAACCGCTAAAAACCATAAAACTAATTCTTCATATAAAACCGCGATTATTTTTTCAAAATACTAACCGATCGCATATGGCAATTCGGTTTGAATTTAAAAAAAAAAAACCGCAAAACCGCACTATGGTCAACCCTAGTTGCCGCATTTGCAAAAATGTATGTTTTGAGATATAACTTTTGGCACTGTAATTTTGATAGAAAAATTTTTTGGTCAATTTGTACATAATGGAGGGCAAAAATAGATATACATATTTTGGTGTCCTTCCTTGACGGTTTTTATTATGTCCTCAACTTTTATAAAATATAATAAATACGGGGTTCAATATTTAGAAATGATGTGGCTAACAAATTAGATGCATAAATTATGGAAAACTTATATTTTTTATTTAAATTACAAAAGTATTTTGAACCTTTAAATTCAACTTTATCTCTATTATTTTTTATTCCCTATTATCATTGAAAAGAGAGAACGTCATCATGTGTGTCAATTTAATTGTATGCGTAGATGACGTGAAAATCTTGAAAGTAAATGTTTTAGAATTAGTTGCTTAAAAACGAAATATTAAGTTTGTAACTTTGGTCCTGAATTTAGACGGATGGGTAGTCCAATTGAGATTAAGATCGAGAAGTCCTAAAGTGTGAAATTTTCTCTATTCTGTTATCTAAAAAGATTGAGGATATCAACCATATAATTAAAGTAGAGGGAATGAAATGAAGGATGACATCGATAGTCTTATGCGTTACAAAGATGTCTGCGAGATTGAAAAAAAAATTATAAAACTATTGTTCAAACAATTATGTTTTATGGCTCGGAACGTTGAGTTATTACAAGATTGCAAATACATATGACAATAGTAGCATAGATTTTCCAGTCAAATCCTTCCCATTTGAATGGATCACTTGGGCCTACTTTTGCCGTCTCATCAACCGTGGCTTGCATGCTGGGATGTCTGCAAAAGGGGTAGCGGCACACCGCCGCTCGAAGGGCAAGAAGCAAAGCCATGGACTTGGACCCAAAGAATGGGAATCTAGGCAAGAACCTAACTTCCATACTAGAGATGTGGACATAGAATTCGGATTTGACAATAAAATCCCTTCCGTGAAGATGACAGAAAACGGAGGAAAGCAAGCTCATCATGTTATTAATGGACACAAGCCAGAAATAAGATGGATTTAAACATTTTTAATAGTAATTATAACGAATTTGAGATACATCTATCTTGGATGTTATTTGAAATCCATGTTTCAAATGCACTAATCCAAATGAAATCTGTATATATTTACAACCCTAATATTGATTAAATATTTTAACCTTTAACTCGGATACTGTTTTTCGACCCAAATGTGGAGGCACAAAACGTAAGCTGAATCTCACCGGTAGAAAAGAAAAGGCCTGACAAGTGATGCAAGTTTTGCATGGACCCAAATTTGGAAGCCCAAATATCAAGCCAACTTCGCATATAACGAAACCTTAATTTTTATATTATTTTACCGATAACGAATAGTTTTAAATTTTTGTTGTCCAGCGATATTTTTTTTATTACAATCTCATTTTGTCCCATTCTAATATACCAAACAAATCCGATTGAGCTTGGATTAGCGGACCACGCCTAAATCGTTGAAAATTCTACCCCGGGCATTTCTAATTTTTTTTATATTTGATAATAATTACCGGTCAGGACTTCGTATTATATATTAATTAAAGAATTTTTCAGGTCTCCTTTCAAATTTAGGATATTAATGTAAGTTATCACCTTTTGTCTTTTTATGTTTAATAATAATAAACTATTTAACGAAATTGATATCACGCAATCGAGCTATAAAAAATACATAATACATATAATATACATGTAGCATCTAATTCATATTTTTATATCATGTTATCTTATATAGATTGATCGTTACTATACTTATTTTTTAAAAGTGGTAGTGTGTTGTTGAATGTTTTTGTTAGGATCATGGATTTAGGTCTAACTTGATCCCAAAATTTAGTTCAACGAGAATTATCCAAATCCATATATGAAACTTTCAATAACTCAACTTCTCACGGCCATGAATGAACATCTAAAACTTGAGTTTACAAGACATGAACGAACGTATCATGTTAAGATTCACAGACAAAATGTTTGAATCATGCACACATCTTTCTAGCTGGTTGAAACAATTTAATGTGATTGATTTACATAGATTTTAGTATATAATAGTTGATTTGGAACAAGGAGAAAATATCAATTGTGGATTCGCACCAAATATTTTACCAGAAAGTATTGACTACGAACAATACGTGGCCCTCTAAACATTAGGATTTGCGAAGCAACGTTTAAAATATTTTGATTTTATATGATTGTCTGTAACACGTGTTGCCCACCAAAGAGTAGATTTACATGCATGGGTCGGGAGTTATTTTATATGTTGAATAAGAACGAACATGATTGATTGTGTTTTGGCAACATTATTACGTTTCAGGACAACACACACGCCTTCAATTTTAGGCAGCACTTTTAAATTAAAATCATGGTAGTGGCTACATGCCAAATACAATTTATAATAATTTTCAAATGAATTTTCCACGGCAAAAAAGCTATTATGCTCCCATTTAAGATTAAAAAAACATGAATCCAAGTGGGACCATTTTACCCCCAACTAGTGTAGTATAGTTGGTAGGTTTGCAACCCAATTTTTGTTTGTTGTTATTTTTAAGTATAGATGTGATATTGGTCTAGCATGTGAAAATATAATATAACTGTTCGTATTATCGACGAGACTACGAAGATATAATATAATTTTTTTGTTGTTTTTATTATTATTAATATAAGATAATGATCAAAAGTTTTTTATTACAATAAATTTATATTTATAACCAATAAATTACATGGAGATTCTCGCTCATGGCCAACAACACACTACATAGTACATACATTATTTTTTCCGAAACTCGAAAGGTCAAAGTTTCTACACAACAAATAATCTTATTTTTTTCATTGTTCATCTTTCTTGGCCGCAGTAATTTCCACGCACTTTCTCATCTCATTTTTTCTTCTTCCCCGAATAAAGTTGAAGTAGTAGTAAAAAACTTTCACACGTATTTGCTATTGAATTGAATTAAATTTTCTTAAATATGTTTAATGTTTGACTCATAACAACTAATTCACATATTCTCAATTAAGGTAAACTAAATTTATTATCCGAGGCATCAACCAGCCAAACACGCCTATAATATCATCATCGTTACTATAAATAATGTGATACAAAGATCATTCAATCCATAACTCTCCAACTCACCTTGTGCTGAAAACTAAGCTTCATCATCCCCCAAAAAAAAAATATGGGGCCAAAGATAAATTCAGAAAGGGAGGGAAGCTTTGATCAAATTTCAGATTTGGAAACCAAATTAACCCAAGATTTCTACAAGCAGCTGAGTTTCACCAATAGTAGTTCACAAGAATTTCACCAAGAGGAAGTAGAAAAAGTAACTACAGAAAATGAAGAGTTTTCTTTCACATGTGGAGGAGCTGATGCGTTACCAATAGCGGCGGAGGATGCGTTTATCAACGGCCAGATCAAGCCGATCTTCCCATTATTCGACCGGGATTTCGATGAATCGGACGCCTTGCACCAAAACTTGCCTATGAAGCCTCCCGTGAAGAAGTTTTTCGTGGAAACGAAGGATATCATCGAGTTGACATCAGCAAACGCCGGCGACGACACCACAGTCGGTAGGCCAGACAGGAAGGCCGTGGAGGTTTCGCCGGAGGTCTGCAAGAAGAGCAACTCAACAGGGTTTTCGAAAATATGGCGGTTCAGAGATTTTTTGCGCAGGAGTAATAGCGATGGAAGGGACGCTTTTGTGTTCTTGAACGAGAATTCCCAGGCGCCGAGTGAGAAGCTCGAGAAAAAGGTGTCAGCAAATAAGGTGAAGAAGGGCAAAACGGCATCATTGTCAGCTCATGAAGTGTATTTGAGGAATAAGGCTAAAGATGGAGAGAAGCGGCGTTCGTATCTACCTTATCGACCGGAGTTGATGGGTTTCTTCACTAATGTCAATAGTGGGTTGAGTAAAAACGTGCATCCTTATTAACAAGATTCGTTTTCTTTTGTTTTATCTCACATTCTTTGCTTTGTATATTTTGCATGAGAAACGAATCGTGTTAATTATATTTATTATGACGTTTCAATTTCAGTTGATATGATGAAAATATGTCAATGTTGATCATGTCGGAGTTGTGTTTTCAGTAGACCTATTTTGTCAGTGATAAATGTAAACACAAGTTTATTTTTAGAATATAAGATAAATCTTTTTTTTCTTAAAAAAAAGATATTATTTTTTCATGAGTAACTCAAAATATAATATTTATCTCATAAAATTTTTTTACAAGTTAATTTGTAAAATCGTCTTGTGAGAATTTTATTTTTGTCTTCCCAAATCCAATGGTATTTGAAATTATTATGAGTGAGCCAAATGAAACCTTATCCCTTGAGGTCATTGTTTTTTTTTACTGATGTGTATATATTTGTATTATGTTATACACACATTCCTCAATTAATATTTTGTACTATATTTTAATTTTAAAGTTTAGCATATGAACTGACACAAGTGAAAGGAAACTTCCAAGCGGGCGATTCGAGCAATGCTAATTAGTTTCTTCAATAAAAGCGTGCGTCGTTATTATAACTCTCCATTAAAATGGTTGGCACACACCAACTCTATTTGAATGCTTTTCCTCAAATAACCGAAGACTGGAGACCACACGAGTTGACCAAACCACCACCATAATGGTCACAATTTTAAACTTACATATATCTAGCAGGGTTAATGGGATTATACTCTGTGATATCATCCTATATTACCTTCACTTTGGATTTAATGATAGTTACTTATATTTGATTTGCATGATAAAGACCTATGATAAAAAACAATATAATACATAAAACTAAGAATGATGAATCGATATACATGGATAAAGAAAAGATGCACGTAGGACTCTAATCATTTATAAAACTTGAATCAAATGTCAGATGAAACCAAAACATATAGTAATTTGTACCAAACCGTGTTTCAGGATAAGTTCTAAAGGCAGTTAATTCAACTGTTCTAGTTTCAAAATTCACGGTTCGATTTCTCACGAACGTTTTTAACTTTTTTGATTGAAGTTTTATTTATTTATAATTTAATGACCGATAACAAATAGATGGTGTATATTTTTTCAAGATAGTGAAGCTAAATAAACTTTTGCATTAAAACAATTTATTGCAAATTTTACAGTTTATTTTTTAAATTTTTTTAAAAAAACTAAGACTTCAAATTAATTTATTTAAATAAAGTAAGTAGTTTCAATTTTTATCAGTCATATTACATGCCAATCGTATGTACGTGTTGCAATTAGCCATGGATGGATATATTTGATTAGTGCGTATTTGTTTGCTTTCTACGTATCAATATTATGTGTATACATGCCTTTTTTGTCGTAAATAAATTAAACATCAATTAATTTGTTGATATTTCTCGACAAAAAAATAATTTAACACATTGACATGAGAAAAAAAAGTTAACATGAATCAAATGACAAAACATTGATCAAAGATTTATGTCAATCACATAAATTAACTATTTTAATGAGAGAATTATTTCATTTGACATTATAGATTAGTAAAATATAAATTGCATTGTTCTTTATTTCATTCATTATAACGATAAAATCGGAACGATTCTGAAACTTATAACATGCCTAAGTTGTTATTTTTCTAAGTTGTTTAGATTCTTTTCCTCATTTTTATGTGAGAATCTAATGATTTTTACGATAAAATGAAAATAAATTTCGTATTTGCAAATGGATCGATCCATTAGAAGTTAGTAGACACGGTTCACAAATGGATTTCCCAAGTAGCCCACGACTACTACGGCATCGTATGAGGTCTGAAAGAAAACGACACCGTTGACCTCCGCGAATTATCTTCTTCTTCGCTTCCTTCTTCCTTCCTCGGTTCCTCTTCAACTGAAATAACCATAACCATACTCTCAGAATCATACATTCTGTGACTGATGCCAATTCTTGCAAATCTATTCAAACCAATACCCACTACCGCACCCCCCTCCACCGCTACCCCTTACTCCACCCCCAAGCCACCCATCCCCACCCCCAAATACCCACCTCCTGTTAAACACCAAAAGAACCACCGCCTACCGCCCTCGAATCCTCCATCTCATACCTCCCTCAGCCCTGCCTTCAAAACCCACCATAGAAACTCCAAGTACTACAAACCCATCAAACCAGGCCAGATTATACCCCTGCCCGATGGTGAAGACCGTGCAATCATAGTCGGTAACTCTGGTATTACGTATCAGCTTCCCGGTGCCCCATTTGAATTTATGTACAGTTATTCCGAAACTCCCAAGGCGCAGCCTTTGGCTATGCGGGAGCCTGCATTCTTACCCTTTGAACCGCCTACCATGCCACGGCCGTGGACAGGGAAAGCGCCGATGAAGAAAAATAAAAGAAATATTAAGCTTTTCGAGCCTTTGGGTGGTGGTGTAAATGATGAGAAAGGAAATGTTGGTGGAAAAAGGTATGAAATGCTTAGGGCTTATGAGCTGGGTGAGTTTAGTGTGAGACCGCGGGAAGAGGTTTTAGGGGAGCCATTGGCGAGGTGGGAGATTAAGGACATGTTGAAACCTTACATATCAAGTAATAAGCAGGTGAATTTAGGTGAGTTTTTTTCTCATCGTTTTTTCTTTAATCGTTAACATTCTTGATTTAGCTTGTTTGATGAAGTGATTTTTGGGGTGCAGTGGGGATAAGGCTTTTCTTTATTTTTTTAATTGAAAAAAATGCGATCTTTATGTTATGATATTTGGTAACGTTTCTGGCTTTGAAGTTCTACAAAAGCTCGAAGTACGATGGCGCTCATTTTCTTAAAACTGTTAAGATTAAATTATTTTACGACAAGATGTGACAACTCTTGTTAATTATGACTTTGGATTGTGTAGGTAGGGATGGGTTAACTCACAATATGTTGGAGTTGATCCACACGCATTGGAGGAGACAACCTGTTTGTAAAGTTCGGTGTTTGGGTGTTCCAACTGTTGACATGGACAATATATGCCAGTGCCTTGAGGTTTTAGTGCAGCATTACATTGAACATTTCTTTTAAGTAATATTTTTTCTGTGTTTGATTGCATGCCTGACATTGAATTGGCCCTTGTTATCTTTTTTAATCAATATTTTTCTTTTCCTATTTTACAGGAAAAGGCTGGTGGAAAGATCATTCATAGGGTTGGTGGAGTTGTATATCTTTTTCGTGGTAGAAATTATGATCATCGTAGACGACCCAAATTACCTGTGATGCTTTGGAAACCAGCTGCACCAGTTTATCCAAAACTTATGCAAGATGCTCCAGAGGGTTTGACTAAGGAAGAAGCCGATGAATTACGGGAGAAAGGAAAAGGCCTACTGCCAATATGCAAATTAGGTGATTTTTTAGCAGTGAAAAGCCTCTAAATTCCAGGAATAAATCCATTGGTCATAGTAATGTTTGCTTTTCATATTTCATAAACTTTGCTTTGCTATCTGTTCCTTTCATTCCCTATAGGTAAAAATGGTGTTTATGTCTCCCTTGTGAGGGATGTAAGAACTGCTTTTGAGGGATCTGTATTGGTGAAGATAGACTGTAGAGGGATGCATCCCAGTGACTACAAGAAGCTGGGAGCTAAGCTGAAGGTTATTTTTCTTACATTGCCTACCAAGATTGTTGAAGATTTCTTTGCTTGTTTTAACTTATTTGTCATTTCTTCATCGACAGGAATTGGTTCCATGTGTGCTTTTATCTTTTGATGATGAACAAATATTGATGTGGAGAGGAAAAGATTGGAAATCTATGTACAGGGATGAGCCTCCTGCTATTAACCTTTCTAGTGGTAATGGTGCCAGATTTGTCAATACATCAGGTACTCGTGGAATATTTGACGGCTCCTAAATGGGATTATGTTCATCGCTATTTCGCTGCTCTTTGGTGTTCCTGTATTTTTTGTTTTAATTGATCATTGGAAACTGGACTTTCTTTTGTAGGGCCATGTAAACTCTGATAAAAATAATTTGAAGTAGTCATGCACCCTGTGGGTTTGATTTGTTTAATTACTTGCATGGTGGAAGAATTTTACTTTTTTTCTTCTTCCTTGAATCAGGTGCTAAATCAGTGAATTCGAGCCCCAAAATGATGTTCTTGTGGCAGCGTGCGATTACATCAGGAAAGGCTTCGGTTTTGGATGAGATTGATCTTAGCCCTGATGATATTTTGTCTAAGGTGGAGAAATTTGATATCACTTCTCGGGCAATAGAGCACTCATATCCTGCCATAATTTACTCGAATATAGAACATGTCAAGTATTTGAAGGACAATAATCATCGTGAAGATGATGCCTTTGATGATGACTATGATAATGTCGAAGTAGAGGAGGCATCGTTTCCTTTAGGATCATTGCCTGTTGACCTGATAGCAAAGCAGCTGAGTGATGGTGAAGGATGAGTTTCGAAAAAAACCAACAAATATCATTTTTTGCTATCAGGATGCTGTAATTCGAAAATGCACTTCTAGATGGACACGCAGCTATTGGTTGAAAGATTTCACGGGGTTGATGCAAATTGGAGAAAAAAGTGATTTGAGACTTGTCTGGAAAGAATAACAATAAGTACTGATGGTATATATCTTATTCAGTATTCACATATGTACATCTCCAATGTATAGAGTTTCAACAAGGATTAATGCACCGCTTGTTGCTCTGAATATTTACACAATTCATGGACTAAAACTTTAATTCTATATTTAAAAAAATATATAGATTTAACCGTTTAAGCTTTGCTACTCTGATGATCGAGTTGTGATATTTCCTCTCGCAGCCGTTTTTCCTTTGAGAGCACTTCAGCTAGCCTGTTGGGGGAAAAAAGAGAAGAAAATAACCTGTAATAATGTCTTTGGAATTGTAGATTAATGAACCGCTAGTATTTAGAGTTGATGTCATACCTGATTAGTGCTTCTTCATTTGTTCCCTGGTTTGAAGGCTCATAAATTCCCGTCTCCAGATTCACTCTGGAAACTGGTTTTTTCAGCAACTTTTCACCAACTTTAACGAGCTGGTGCAAATTTTTCTTCGTTGCAATGTCCACAGACGACATAATTTCAGTTAACGAATCATCCTGAGAGACAACTACTAATGTAATTAGCAAAGCTTTTTCGAGCTAGTTTGAACTTACTTATGTCTTCCATACCTGTATTCTGAGATAATTTTCTTGAGAGTGCAGGGCTTGAAAAACAGTGGAGATATGATAATCAACCATATCTCCGCTAGCTCGGTTAAACACGTCGAATATGGGAGACGAGCCTCCTTGGACCAACCATCCCATAACACCCCATTTGGCTGCTATTTTTGCATCATATTTCTTCTCGGCTTTCGGTGAACCAGTTCCCAGAGATAGAACAAGAAATCTTCCATTTTCTTTCGGATTCAACGGGAAAAAGTCAGTTCTTTCTTTGGTTATTTCTTTTGTTACTTGGTTTATTGCTATCAAAGTCTGTAGGAAAACAAGAAACTTGTTCAGTATATAATCTTTGCATAGTCGAGTGTCGTTTAAAAAAAAGCTGCAAGATATGAACGGTACTGGATTATTAGCAGCAACACCACCATCAATTAGATTGAATTTTCTTTTGTTTCCCCATGAATCTTTGGTTTCAAAATAATGTGCAGGCAAATAAGTTGGAGCTGCTGAAGTTCCTATGCATATATCTGATAATGAAGCATCCATAGATGGATTATTTTTCACCTAAATTCATCACCAACAAAAAGATATGTTAACGAACATTAATACATAATAAATATTAATAACTTAAATAATTGAATACCTCAGAGCTTGAAAATATTACGGGTTGAAGGCTCCTAATATCAAAGGTTGGAATCACAACATCTGTCAATGTTTCGTGCAATTTGGTTTCACCAAGTTTTTCTTTAAGAAGAGAACGAAGATACTTGCCATTGTACGTTGGTCCTGAAAACACCTTCACCAGTTTTAAAGCACGGGACAGTAGATTTCTGTTGATTTTGATGCAAGAAAAAATCAGTATATATACATATATCAAAATGGGTATGTCCGATATTTTTGAATCTGTGAATTTTCTTACTTCTTTTGTGGAAAGATTTTTGGGCAGTGACCAATATAGAAATCCTTAATATCTTTTGCAGCAAAAATGGGACGATTTTTTTCATTTGGTGCCGTGAGCATTGCTGTAACGAGTCCTCCAGTACTCGTCCCTGCGATTACATCGAAATAATCCGCAATTCTTGCATCTTCACCATCCAATTTCTGAGCAAAAATACCATAAAAGTAACATGTTAGAATTTCAAAGTAAGTGCTGCATATCAAGACACCATGTTCAATAACTTAAATGTCACTTACTTGAAGTTGGGATTCAAGAAATTCGAGGATAACTCCTGGGATAATTCCTCTAACTCCGCCACCATCAATGGATAGAATCCTGACTAAATTTCCAGAAACTGATCGTTGAATTTGAAAAAGCTGGGTTGAATCTTCCATCCTCAAAAAAAATATGAATTCTCTAGTAAAGAATGTATCTTGTTTTAACAATCGAATGATGAGATTATCCGGCCCTAAAAGCGATCCGTTCGATTATTTATACAATTTCTAGATACTGAATTAATAGAATGGTAAGTTTCCATATTCGGCTAAATAATGTGGATAAATATCCATATCCATTTTTACATTAGATTAATTTTGGGTTAATTATGGAAGATTGAGTAGGAGGATATCACTTATCAGTTTCTTTGGATATCAATGGGAGCTCGATCGAGCCATATATGAGTATATGGAAGTTTCTATCGGCTAATTCGATTTATTTTCCTTGAGTACAGTATTCTTGCATTGCGTGGCGATGTCACCGTATCGGATATCATCCCTGTAAGATTATTATTATTATTATTTTGAAGATATAAAATTTTGTCATAGTTTTCATGAAAATAAAAGTTTCGAGTCATCCCATCCCATCCCATCCCATCCTCACATATTTTCCTTACCAATTTTTATTTTTTTAAAAAAAATATTGTATAGGTACTGAAAGATACTAAAATTGAAAAATATCATTCGGTTTAATGTATGTTTGGATTAATCATCGAAAAGAATACATACGAAGGAAGTTCTAAAAATACAATCTACTGTATTCTTTTTGAGTAGATTTTTTGTGACACGGTTTCAAGAACATTTATTCGAGTCAAACTATAACCATATTTACAATAAAAAAATAATAATACTTTTGACATATTTTCATGAGTTATCTAAATAAAAGATATATCTCATAAAATCCAAATTAGTTTTGGAATATTACTTTAACAAGCCGAATGTGATTTTTAGAAGATCCTTTAGTTTTATTAATCCAAATGCTTGAAATAATCTTTACTCCATGTTAATAAAAGAGATTCATAAAAGACACTTTTAATTTTTCAAAATTTTACTCTTAAAATACCCTCATCAAATTTAAAAGATCAATCGATTCTCGGAATTACATATTTAAAACTAGCATTATTCAAATTTTAAAAATAAAAAAAATGGTGAAATTAAGCAATTGATTCTCTGACTATAAATAGAAAAATAAACACCAGAAATTCTTGCAGCCAGTAAAGATCGCAATTTTCTTTGTGTTCTTCTTGCAGCGCTGAATCTTTGTTTCTTTTCCCCGTTCCTGTTTGCCAGAAACAAGATTAGAGAGTGTGATTCGAAGAAGAGATTGCTGAAAGAAGAAGATTTCTGGATTTTATTTTTCATACTACAACTGACTCCCTCATAATACGTGTGTTCCTCTATTCCTTCTCCCTCCCGTGGAAATCTCTCGCCATAAATTCCAATCTCTCCAATTCTGGAAATGTCTATCCATGTACTCCGCTCTCGGTTCAGATTGAAAGAGATTCATGACTGATCCAGATTCCGCAAATCCGCCGTTTGCTACGGCAGGAGATCAGAAGAATTCCTCGTCGAAGAAGATCGTGAAGCTCAGAAAAATCCCACAGATTCCCACAAGGCAGAGAGAGAATAGAGAACAGGACGAGGATTTTGATTTTGGTATTGATGACAATGGCGATTCGAAAATAATCAAGGCCACCACGCTAGGTTTGAATCAAATTAGGACGCGATCCTCGCCCTTTCCCTTGACGCTGACACCGGCTAACCCACTGGGAAAGCCCGTTAATTTCGACACTACGACCAAGGATGTGGCTGATTCGAGACCTCGATTATCCTCTACCTCACGACAACCTGCATCGACGTCCGCGTCACATGGTGGATTTTTTGACGTTCTTTGTTTTTTTCACATTCATTTCCCTGTGTTTTGCATGAATTATTATTATGGTGTTCACGGGAACTCTTCCATTTACATTATTAGTTGAAACAGTATTTCATTGAAGTTGGTTAGCTAGCAAAAATCAGAGAGAAGGGTATATGGATAATTGGATTGCCTTCATGCAGGGGTAGAAGGATCAATATGAGCTAGGGGAAAATTAAATTTTAGTTTCATATCTTAAATCTTCATTCAAATTCAAGTTATCGTATGCAATATTAATCGATCAATCAGTGTTGTGCCCAAATATTCTGAAATAATGAAAATTCTGTGATTATCATTCCTTATTACGCACTTCCATTGTAGGTAAAAAGGTACACTGGGGTCAATCAAAATCCTTGAGGGTACCTTCACCCCGGATGTCAGGTTCAGCGGTAATCAGTTTGCTCTTGTTTGGATTCTTCAATTCTTTTAGCTGTTTCGTAAGTTTTTCTAATGATCGTAAATTAGCTTAAATGAAAAGACAGCTGATATTAATGTAATTGTGCTCATTGTAGGGTTTTCATGCAACCTTTGCCAAAGAAATGCAATCTCCACGGTTCCAGTCTATCATCCGCTTAACCAGTGGTCAGATTCCAGATATTAAGAGCTTTTCTCATGAACTCAATTCCAAAGGTGTCCGGCCTCTGCCATTTTGGAAATCTCGTGCCCTTGGTCACATGAAAGTATGTGTACTCCAAATATCGCCTCGTGTTTCTGCTCGTGATAATATCTTCGCGGCTTTCTTAACATCAGCTTATTTTCATCAACGCATAGCATATTTTTCCAGGAAATTATGGCTGTGATACGATGCAAATTTGTTAAGTTAAAGGAAGAAGTTAATGCCGACTTGGGCATTTTTGCTGGGGATTTGGTGAGTATACTTGAGAATACTTCGGAATCTCACCCAGAGTGGAAAGAATGTTTGGAAGATTTGTTGGTAAAAGCCAGGCAATGTGAAAAAATGCCACCCACTGAATTTTGGTTAAAATGTGAAGGCATTGTACAGAATCTAGATGATCGGCGTCAAGAGCTACCAATGGGTACCCTGAAGCAAGTGCACATGCGCCTCTTATTTATCCTCACGCGCTGCACTCGGCTTGTTCAATTCCAAAAGGAAAGTGGTTATGAAGAAGATCGCACACTGGCTTCACATCAGCTAAGTGACCTTGGTGTTTACTCGGAGCATATTACTGGCACGCTGGATGGGAAGCAACTTGAGAATCAAACACAGAATGTCCAGGAACAGGATCAAAGCAATCTGAGTTGCAAGCAAGACAATGTAACAGAAGAGGTCGGCAGTGCAAAGAGCGTCGCTTCATCCTGTGGAAGCTTTCGAATGTCATCTTGGAAGAGACTTCCATCTGCGGCTAAAAGAAACAGGAGAGGATGTGGTTTTTCTGACACCCTCTCCAAGGATAAATCTGATAAACTGCAACATGGAGAAGAAGTAGATAATGTCGAAAGCATAGATTCTCCAACATGCCAGGCTGAACAAGTAGAAGAATCCTTGAAGGAGCGAAAAGTAATTTGGGGAGTTTGGGATCAAAACCATTTGGCATATGAGAATTCGTTTATCTGCCGAATATGTGAAGTTGAAATACCAACAGCTCTTGTTGAGCAGCACTCAAGAATTTGTACGATTGCTGACAGGTGTGATTTAAAGGGTTTAACTGTAAATGAACGACTAGAAAGAGTTGCCAAGACTCTTGAAAAAATACTTGAATCCTGGACACCATTGAGCACGGAAACAGGGGCAGAAAGTCCTGAAGCTGCGAGAATTTGTGGGTCAAGTTTGGCAGGAGATTCAAACGAGTTGTTATACAAACGGAACAGTGTTAATGAGGCTGATAATTCTTTTCTCGTGGATGATGTATCATGTGATGTTCGTGCTCTAACACCTGATCCAACTAAGAACACATCATTTGCAGGGAGTTCGATCCCACAATCACCTTCAGTAACACCACGAATTACACAGATAGAGTTTCTACTCAGTGGACAGAGAACAATATCTGAGTTTGAAAGTTATCAACAGGTAATGTTTTATGTTCCGCATCTTCTGGAAGCTATAAAATATTTTCCTTGGCTCTCCTTGTTTTTAAGTACTCCTGGTTTTAAATGGGGTTCCTTTCCACTGTAGTATCTTCTGTTAGTATACTGGTCGATCCAGATTGATAAATTTGTTTCTTTTACTTTGTTCATCTTTTTATCTCTTGGCAAAAGGTGGCTGATAGTGTTACCTCACAGAATACAATTTTGTGATACAACAGTGTGAATAATTTCATTAGAGAATATTTTATGCCAATTTCATTTATTCTTTGTACCTTCGACTTCCTCGGAACTCGTTTATGTAAACTTTTGTATTTTGTTAACTGAACTTCAGCCTTCAAAGATGCGGACCAATTATTTTTCCTTATGTAGCCTATTTGTTTGAGATTTATTTTTTTGAATAATTTGCCTGGCTGCACCCTGAACTGGTATCGCAGATACACAAGCTGCAGGATATTGCTCAGTCTGTGATCAATGTTAACACTTGTGACTACAGTACATTGGAATTTTTGATTGAGCGCTTAGAAGATCTCAAATATGCCATTCAAGATAGGAAGGTGGATGCTCTTGTCGTCGAAACATTCGGAAGGCGCATAGAGAAACTATTACAGTAAGTTCTATTACACCGAAAGGACATTTGCTTGTCTAGAACTGTAAAGTGATACGTGCAAAGTTAGCATTCATGGTTTAGTAAGGCTTAACTTTGATTAAGTTAGATATCATAGTAAAATCGGGCATGGTTCATTAAAACTCCACACATTTACAATAACCACTCTATTTATCTCTTGATTTTGATCTGGGGTAAAAGCTAGTGCAGATAACATTTGTCCAACAGCGTAATTGATGTCAAAAGTGACAAACAGAGGTCCTGTGCCCAATGTCTATTGAAGCATTACCTTCTTTTATAAATTAATGCCATTTTTTTCATGAGTGAAAACAAGTAACATAAAGAAGCAAATTATGCAAAAGATTGACTTAATAATTTATCGCAATGGAGTTTCAGGACATGGGATTTGATAGTTCAATTCAGTTGAAATTTCAGCTCATCCAGAAATTTATGTTTGTTGCTTCAAGATGCTTGCAGTTCATCATAATATAATTGGGCAAATATCTTGTGAAATGTGCAATCTTAGTAGGGTTCATGATCAAGTGGCGCATAAACTTTTGTGCCAGTGTCCAGTGTATAGTTTAAATTTTTTATTTCTTCTGAATGTGGCTTCCACTAATCTTATTTTAAAATCTTCAGGGAGAAATATGTACTTATATGTGGGCAGATTGACGATGAAAAGGCAGACGTTGTAACTAGCATGGCTGATGAGGATAGCCCAACAGAGGAAGACACAGTTCGCAGTGTGCGTGCGAGCCCTATTAATACATCTACGAAGGATCGAACATCTATAGAAGATTTTGAAATCATCAAACCTATCAGCCGAGGAGCTTTTGGTCGAGTTTTTCTAGCAGCAAAAAGAGCAACTGGTGACTTGTTTGCGATAAAGGTCAGATTCTTTGTCATAATCTAAAGTATTAAAAAGATTGTTCTTTTTAACCGGACCCTGCATACAATAATGCAATATTTTTCTAAAGAATGCCCATGTTAACCAAATTTTATAGGTTTTGAAAAAAGCAGATATGATTCGGAAAAATGCAGTGGAAAGTATCTTAGCCGAGCGCGATATTTTAATTTCAGCTCGCAATCCTTTTGTGGTGAGCAGATGTTATGATTTAAAGCCAGTGCATAAATTGTGTAACAGCTAAACTAAAAACTTTCCTTTACTAATTTATAATCTAACGATGAACAGGTCCGATTTTTCTATTCTTTCACATGTAGGGAAAATCTTTATCTGGTTATGGAGTACTTGAATGGAGGTGATCTTTTCTCACTGCTAAAGAATCTAGGTTGCTTAGAGGAAGATATGGCACGCATATATTTTGCCGAAGTTGTATGGACTTCTAATACTTCATAACTTAGAGTTGCTTCTCCTATTTTTCCTTCTTTAGAGACTGATTTATTTATTTTCTTCGTAGGTACTTGCTTTAGAGTATCTGCACTCCTTGCATGTCATTCATAGAGATTTAAAGCCAGATAACCTGCTGATAGGTCCAGAAGGTCACATCAAGGTCAATATATATGTGTATGGATGTACTCCATAAGCATGGGAATTTTACTGTGAACTCTTGTTTAAAAAGAAATACGCGCTTACAAAAATTCAATAATTTAATAAGAAATTTGAATGGTATTCTATCATCCTACCCACTTTATTTTCTTTAACATTTTATGAGCAACCCATTCGGATGAAAGTAGCATGGATTACAAGCTCCTTCTAGTAGACAGCGTTCTGGAGAAAATGGGAGTGTTTTTAATTGCATTTTTCATTGGAATAGACACTCTAACTTAATTCATTGTTCTATATATTTTGTCATAAATCTAATTTCTTCTGTCACAGTTGACAGATTTTGGGCTGTCCAAAGTTGGTCTTATAAACAGCACAGATGATTTATCGAGACCTTCTGCTTTTATGGGGAATGATAAACCAAAAGCAGCAGAACACTCAACACTGAAAAGAGAACAGCGGAAAACTCTTTCAGTTGTTGGAACACCTGACTATTTAGCACCTGAGATACTTCTCGGCATGGAACATGGTTCAAAATCTTTGCAAACTTTCTCAATGTTCCAAATCTACTGAATCCTATATTCCGTCATGCTTGTCTTGACTTGGTTATGAATTTTTTTTTAATTTTTTTGCAGGTGCAACAGCTGATTGGTGGTCTGTGGGCGTCATCCTCTTTGAGCTCCTTGTAGGTATTCCACCTTTTAATGCAGACGATCCACAGGTATACCACCAGCACATGTTGCTTTAGAGATGAGGTGATCTTGTCATTGTAATGCTTTAGTCGTCTAAGGTTTTTTTTATCAAAGTCAATTTTGAGTTATCTCACTATTGTTAGAGTTTGATTTGAGTGAGTGTGTATAATGGACATTTCTGATCTGGTGATTAAATCCGTATCTAAAATTGACTGGTATTATGTGAAAATACTTTCCAAATAGAACAAAGAAACACCGATTACCTACTTCAAAAACTCTATAACATATATCCGTTCTTTCTAGCTAGTCAAAGGGTTCATTATTTCGAGTGTTTCGACGTTAGCCATCACAGTTTTTTTATTTCTTCATCCAGTTAAATTTGTATCCTTTAAAAGTTCGATAATCGACGTAAGAATTGTTTGAAGACATAACATTTTGCTCCCTCTGCAAATTAAAGCAACCAATGGTTTGATTTTTTTTTTTATCAGTGTTTGTGTATCACGGGCATGTTGATCAATTATGGCATTGATAACTTCTTTTGTTTCACGCAGCAAATCTTCAACAATATTTTGAATGGAGACATACCCTGGCCCAAGATACCAGAAGAAATGAGCCTTGAAGCCTATGATTTAATTAAGAAGTATGTTCTACATGAAACTTGTTGGTACCTTTTGCGTCGGAAACGTTATGTAGTTATTTTACAATATTTTGAATGGAGACATACCCTGGCCCAAGATACCAGAAGAAATGAGCCTTGAAGCCTATGATTTAATTAAGAAGTATGTTCTACATGAAACTTGTTGGTACCTTTTGCGTCGGAAACGTTATGTAGTTATTTTATTTCTAGACTTATGTAAATTAAACTACGAACTCTATCTCTATGGGCCAAGTCTCAAGATTCATATTGTTGGATAGCAAATGAATTATTAACCTAGTTAAATTGGGATTCTGAAGACAAATATTGTGCTATATTATTGTGTCTTCGAACCACTGCTCGTTAGAGCTTGAGATAGGGTTTGTCACAGGAATATGTCCACCTTTTCACCCTTTAAAGCGTGTCCGAAGAATAATGTGGTCGTCAAGGCGCCACTGAACACAAGAACTTCTATTACCATTGTAGTAGCATATGATTTTTTGGTTGCTGTAATTGATTGGATTATTATTCAAATAATTTATTTCTCCCGTCTTGCTTATTTGTGCAACTGAATATGGAGCATATTTGACTACCTTTCAGGTTGCTGATTGGAAATCCCGTTCAGAGATTGGGTGCAACTGGGGCCGGAGAGGTAAGAATACTTGAACTGGGGAAGGGTGTGCAATATAGGAAGAACATAGGAATACAATTTAATTTATCGGTTGTTCTCAGGTGAAGCGACACTCATATTTTAAGGACATTAACTGGGACACACTAGCAAGGCAAAAGGTCTTCACCTATTTCTACTCCCATACGCTGTGACCTAACACGAACCAGATTGTTTCTATAACAAGCTATATTTATCTCAGCAGTTATCATATATCCTCTTATCCACAGGCAGCATTCATACCTTCGGCCGAGGGACATGATACAAGTTATTTTATGAGCCGATACATTTGGAATCCAGAAGAGGAAAATGTTCATGGAGGTAGTGATTTTGATGACATGGCTGAGACTGGCAGTGCTTCCAGCAGTTCATACAGCTACATACAGGATGAAGATGTAAGTTTTCCAAAAGCTCGACTGCATTAATTTCCTAAGGATTTTTTGGAGATCCACATTATCAGGAATTCAACCAAAAGTTTAACGAATTATGAGATGACATATAATCTGTAGGATCCTTTTTTTTCAAAAAGATTCTCACTTTGGCCCTCCTACTTGGATGTTGTATTGCGTGAGTCCCCTGTTATCTGCTGATTATGAGAAGGCAAGAAGAAAAGGAAATAGTTAGCTGGTTTAAATTGATTTTATTAATAATAATTTAATATTTTAGTTGAGTTAGGATGTTATCATCAAAGCGGACTAAGTTAGTGAAACATTGGTTATATCGTTTTGGTCATCCAAAATTATTTACTCTTTGATACTTCACGGTTCTCTTTGGAAATAATATTAAACACCACACAAATGGATAAACTCTGGAAATCTAAAAACAAATGCAGCCCCCAATGTTTGAATTTCATTTTTCTGCAATGAAAACTAACAAACTTTGTGTCTTGGACACAGGGGGATGAATGTGGAAATCTAGCAGATTTTGGTGCTCCAACTCTTGACACGAAGTACTCCTTCAGTAACTTCTCATTCAAGGTGTGAACCTTTCGTGAATAGTATAATGCTAGTAAATGATGAACTGCGGCAAATTTATAATCTTGGTACAGAATATCCCGCTAACCCCTACTAATCTTTGTTTTCTCTCATCAGAACCTGTCCCAGCTAGCTTCCATTAACTATGATTTGCTTACAAAGAGTATCAAAGATTCGGTAGAGACTGAAAAACCATCTGGTCCATGACATGGGGATAAACCTAGCTTTAGCTTCTGCTGAACATGGAACCTGTTCGAATATCGTTTATTGATAGCTACAAGGACGGTTAATGCCAGAATAAGTGAACTTGACGGCCAAGCCACTGACTTGTGTATTGATCATAGATTCCTAACATGCAGAATGGACTGTTGTGTCAAGAAAGGCGCGATCCTTGGATGTAAGAATAACACAGATATTTCATAGATTGAATACATTTTACTTTGAATTGAAAATTTCGTCTCATTTTTTCCTGTATATAGGCATCTGTTTATCTGGACGGTTGATTATTTATGTTACTTCTGCACTTTAAATGTGGTTCAGATTATTTTGAAGATTACGCGATATCACTCTCTGTGTTCCTTTGACTTTCCGGTTCATTTGATGCATGCACTTTCCGTCTACTCTCTATTTTAACAGCTCTTGATTTTAACAGCGTAAAGTGACGAAACTATGCTGTGATTGGGTCTTTCACTCTTTCCCATTTGTTTAGACTGTGTTTTCACGAGGGGGTCAAAATCTGACTTATCGTTAATACGATTCTGGCAATTGCCGATACCACATATTTTGGCGAGTTTATTTACTTGAAATAGTTGTAAAATTTGTTAAAGATCTCACTATTATATATATATATTTAGGATTACTAGAAAAATGCACGTGCGTTGTACGTAAAAACCTAAACTGTTGAAAATATATGTACGAAATTTTGATAATATTTAAATGAATTAAAACATGGCTAATAACATTTATCAACTGAAACAAACTAATCCATAAAAAATAAAAAAATCATGACCATAGACGGTATATGAATAAGAGAAATTATCTTATCCACTCGAAACACTTTCCAATATGCTTCTTGGTTGATTTTGAGAACTCAACAACTCTTTGTCGTAGTTTGTTATAATATGCATATAACTATTTTGGTATGCTCAGTAAGTATCTGATCGTCTTTAACATATATTATGTTATTTACAATCCTTATCCGGGATCTGACATGCTCATAGTTTGCTTTTTTATCACGACATTTTTTCGGTTTTCTACATTGTTTTTATCTGATAATCTTATTTTTCCGACTATCTTTTTTGTTGTTAAATGATTTTTCAGCTTTAGACAATCATCAACTATAAATCCTAAGAAAAAATGCTTTTATTCGCGATAAGTTTTCACTGTGACTAAAAGTATGTATAACTTATATATTCTTCAACAACAAAATCAATGAATGATGTTGCACCTTCTTCAAATATTGTGATATTTGTGATATCATTTTTATATATTTAGTATCAATATTATAAACATATAGCTATAAGGTTAATAAATTTTTAACAACTATTTCTCAATCATTGTGAGAAAAATAGTTGAAATCTCTTCAAATGGCTATATTTTAAAATTATGTCCTCATTTAATTTGACGCAATTCAAGAAAGTCATATTGATCATCATTTTTTGAAAGTTTTGAAATAATGATTGTGTGCATCATGTCATAAGGATGATATAGTTTCAATCTCATTTGTTGCGTTTAGAACATAATATTGTATTATTCATTGAAAAAAAACAAATTTTTTTCTATCGAATTTATATTTTGTTTTATAATATTTTATATCTTGTGGAACGATATACAAAATTAATTATTGTATTTTAAAAATCTTGAGAAGATATACGAATAATGTAATTAAGATATGCATATGAGATATCATTCAAATATATGTCAAAGTATTTGTCTTATTCAATATCACATCTAATAATATAACCATTTAGATTTCATGAGCATTTTATGATAGTCAAAATTAATTTGATGAAATATTGTAGAATTTTATTTGAATTTCAATAGTTGGCTAAATGAATTTATTTGACGAGGAGTTTTCTATGCTACCATCATATATGTTATGAATTAGCTGGTTAGAAACTTTGCCTAAAAAAAGAGACAAAAACAATCTCATAGTCACATCGAAATATATCGAGATAATATTGAAGGAAATAAAGTGAAACTGGCTTAATGTCTCAATAAAATGCACAAAATTGATCTATTATATTGTGTCAACAAAACTTTAGAATTGTTCTCATACCATTATAAATAGAATGAGAATTATGCACAATCTGTTTTTTATGTATTTCTTTTTCTGAATGAAGAATTTTTCTTTTTGAAAACTATTTTACTGAGAAATATTGACATTTTATATGACATTCATATGTCGCACAACCATGAAGTAACAACATAATCAATATATAACACTTAACGTACACATACAATTCTTCAATTTCTTCTTCATTGTGCTTCATTTAAATTTAAATCTGAATCATTCTTGATCTTAATATTTCGCTTTAAATATGATTTAATATATATGTATATGTTTCATGTTACTTAGTTGGACTTAATTTCAAATATCTATAAAAAAAATGTGCTTGAATTATATCATACAGAAATTAGGACATAGTATATAGGACCACGCTTGCCGCTTTACCAAAATCTATAGATAGTAGTAATGGTGCAACTCAAATCTTTTAAACCGCACAGCAGCTCAAGCACCACGGTTCGGCCGCTCTACCAAGCAGGGACAATTATTGCACCCGACAATATCCCTCCAATAATTGCACTCCTTGCAATCAATTGGAATCGAACCCGTGACCTTGACTCTGATACCAATTGTAGGGTCGGGCGCTTGCCGCTTTACCAAAGCTATAGCTAGTAGTAATGGTGCAACTCAAATCTTTTAAACCGCACAGCAGCTCAAGCACCACGGTTCGACGGCTCTACCAAGCAGGGACAATTATTGCACCCAACATAGTAATACACAACATTATTTTTTTTATTTAACATGTAATTTTTTTTTCATCCACTATGTTTGTCTTAACTTTTTTGTTCAAAATTTGACGCATTTCGTAGACTATATGTATGAAAAACCAAGAAATTATATAATTTACAGAAACCATATATTATTCTCTTCGTAGAACAGAAGACCCAAAATACGTGGCTTTGATTGGTATACTTTCATACTTATTTTTATATAAACAACAAGACACATCATATAATATCAGAAAAATCAATTACCACCAACAATACTAACCAAAACGAATAAAAAAATCATAACACAAATAACCTCGATAAAAAAAATGATAACTCAAAGCTTAAAAATAATCTATTTAGTACAATAACAAAGAAATTGAAGTATATACGAGCAATAAAAAGCATAAATCACTCTCAAATTAAATATTAACTCATATTATTCACAATTTGTATAAATTTTCCAATATTTTTTTTCAAATAAAGAGAAGACACCTTATTAATGTCATCGTTTTATAGATATTCATTCCACTTCTTTAAAAAAACACAAATGAAAAATGGTGCCTTGAAATCATAATAAAATCATTTAGAAAAGCAGCCGTAAAAATATAATTCAAAGTCACACAATTTTTCTTAAACCATAGAAAAATATTATATTATTGACAAAATATATATAGCAACAACAAAGCATGCGTTAACTTGTGATATAATTAAAATTTAGAATCATGCATAATCATTGAATTAGAACAAAATCGCATGCCAAAAATCTACTGGATATTATATATTTTAATAATTTATCCATATTTGTCGTTCATCAGAGGACTCTTAGACCTACCAAATTTTGTAGTTCACCTATTATTTTCATAATAAATAATATTACAAAAATAATATAAGCAAAAAAATAAAAACTCAAATTAAAATGCCTTCTATCAATCTAAGTAAAAAAAATTGATTAGAGAATATAATAATGTCGTAAAAAAATTAAATATTGATTTATAGACAAAAGTTTGGAAATACATTTGCCCCAATAAATAAAAAATATTATCTCTTGATATTCTGAGACATACGGTAAAAACGAAGAAATATTTCAATTTTTTTAATATTTTGTAAGTCATTTCAAACTAAGTAATCTAAGCAAACAGAAAATATGTATTATGTGTTTAAAAATTAACAAAATATCTCAACAATAAAAAATTGAAAAATAACCATTTTTGTTGGATATTTGATTTTGTTTCTCTTTTCTTTGTGCAAACAAACAAATCACATAAACAATCCAAACACAATTACATGATCAATACAAATGACATATAACAATCAAACATGTTAACGCTAGGGTAAAAAAACTTCTCTCATTGCAAGAACAAAAAATGATCAAATGGAGCATATTATTTAGTAATATTTATTTAGCAGTATTTATAAAAAAAATTGACTAAATAACTTAAAAACAGTGTTTGAAATCACTTACAGACAAACATTTCTCTCAATCACATATCTCTATTGACACATAAAGAGTCTGAAAATATTTTTATTCTAAATGGGAGAAAGAAATTTTGTATGACATTAATATTTATTAATAATTTATTTTTATTCAGTCCGACTCATCTCTCTTTGTCTTCATATTATTATTTGACGACAATATATAAATTTAAGTAATTAAAATTAAATTTAAAAGTAAATTAAAATAATAATTAGTTTGATTGAGTTAAATACACTATTAATGATCTTATTAAACTAAGATAAAAAAATGACTTAAATAACATCATTAACATGACAAATTGTAAAACAAAAATAATAATAATATAATAGTAAGATCACAAATGAAAGTCATATATTTAATAGATTAATTAATAGATAATATATTATTTAGTAATATGTATTTAGCATCATTTATTGAAAATTGATTAAATAACTTAAATGTTTGCAATGAAATCACTTACATATAAACATTTTCTCTCAATCACATATTTTTGTTGATACATAAGTAATCTATATATATCTACCTTCTAAATGGGAAAAAATATTTTATATGACCTTAATATTTATTAATAATTTAATTTTATTTAATCACACTCATCTCTATTCGTTTTCCCATTATTACCTTAATGTTCGTAATATTAACAATTTATTTAAATTTATAACATTATGATATTGATTTTCTGTGAATTTGATGTCAATGTAAATATTAAAGTAAATAATTTTAAATTTTAAAAATAAAAATATATTAATGATTATTATTAAATGAACAGATGAAAAAAACAAAAAAATAAATATGTATTTATGATAGTGATTTTATGTGAATTTGATGTCAATGTAAATATTAAAGTAATTAATTTTAAATTTAAAAATAAAAATATATTAATGATTATTATTAAATGAATAGATGAAAAACAAACAAAAAATAAATATGTATTTATGATAGTGATTTTATGTGAATTTGATGTAAATGTAAATATTAAAGTAATTAATTTTAAATTTAAAAATAAAAATGTATTAATGATTATTATTAAAAGAATATATGAAAAAGAAAACATGTAGTAATTAATTTTAAATTTAAAAATAAAAATATATTAATGATTATTATTAAATGAGTAGATGAAAAAAAAACATGTATTTATGATAGTGATTTTCTGTGAATTTGGTGTCAATGTAAATATTAAAGTAATTAATTTTAAATTTAAAAATATATAGATTATTAGTATATAAATATAGATATAGATATATATTAAACCTCGACATATAAATTTATAATTTTTTATTTTCTGTTTTCTTAAATATAAATTTTTTGTTTTATTTATTTTAATAAAAGAATGTTTCTGTTTTGTTAAATATAAATTTTTTATATTATTTATTTTAATAAAAGAATGTATAACACTATTACTATTATTTGTAAGATATTTTCACAAAATCAATTAAATTTATAAATAATATTATTACATATTGATTCGAATCATTAGTTGTTGAACAAATACTTTGATATTATTTGTAGTCATGCCATGAAATTGAGTGAAAGAGTAATAAATAATAATTAGTGAATGAATTAATAATAATTAACCAATTACATAAAAAGAAGACAAAGTGTCATTAGAGTACAATTTTAACGAGGATAATAAAAGAAATTCACAGTTCAATACTTGTATTTATATAGATATAGATTATACGATGATAACATAACAAGCTATCAAACAAACCGATAGATCAATAAATGCTAAAATAACGTTCGCCATAATTAGAGATTTGATTACAAATTAATGACCATACGAAGTCTCCAGAGTGCCGAAATGTTTCTTTCTCATGAATAATAAACAATGTCAGCGTGCCGATCTTTGGGAGAATAGAATGTGAAGTCGACCAAAGGAATACAGTATTTTCAGAGTGGGAGAATAGAGTGTGAAGTCGACCAAACAGATTCCTACATTTGTTGCTGCCTTTGTACGTGTAAGTTCATGGTTCCTCAGTCATTTTCCAGAACTGGGAGTCACCATTTTTGCGCTGGTCCCTAACAATCCTAACGGCTGCACAATCTCTTGATCAAACAGGATGTGGGATCCAGTGCAAGTGGTGCCAATTTTTCTCCCTTTATAATCTTGCTTGGTTGCCTGTTATGACACGGGACACGACAGCCCGGAGTTATTGGTTGAACTGGAGGTTTTTACTCTGTGCAACATGGATCCTAATTGCTATGGTGTGTCCTGCGCGTTTGATATGGAGATATGAAGGCAATAAAAATAAGAAAAACGGAACAAGTTGTGAGACACAGGAATCAGCTGGATGTTCATATGAGGGTGAAGCTTGGGGAACATGTTTGAAAACAATTCATCCCATTTGGCTTCTTGGTTACCGAATTGTTACTTTCTGCTCAATGCTTGCATTATTGCTTGCCGACTCCATCATCCACAGTGCCTTCATATTTTACTTTTATACTCAGTAAGACCTTACGGATTCTTAATTTGTTTGTTTGAACATGTTCTCTCACTGAGGAAGCCTGATTTTCAGTTGCATTCCATGTTTTTAGCTTAACTTCTATTTTTAATTGTCCTGGTCACTGGATTCCAGTACTTGCATTGAGAAAATATAATTCATCTCTGATTGAAGGGATCTTTGGATGAATTCATGCCGATACGTTTCTTGACACAGCTCCTTATGCTGTCCTTTTTGCCTGGATTCTTTATTATCTTTTGGTATTCTTGTTTTCTTGTGTTTCTATCTCACTCCTTTTTCATTAGAATGAAACAAACAAAATGCTCCAATAAGGAGTGATATTGTGATGTGTGTGTGTTTGGAGCATATCTTGCCTCACTGTTTTTTGTCAAACAGGTGGACTTTTACTTACCCTAGTCACCGTCTATTTTGGGGTATGCTATTCATTGCTAAAACCTGCATCCATACACCTCTAAATTAGATCAACAAGTATCAAGAAAGTCATCGAAGTCCATTATAAATTTTTGTAATTGGTTGTGTCATTTTGTTCTTATATGAAGATCAAAATCAGATTTTTATTTTTCAGTTCGTGTTTTTGTAGCTAGCAACACTACTCTCCTTTCATAAAAATCGTCGTGTTGGTACAGAGTAGTGAGGCTCCTATGTAACACCAAAGCTCGGAGAATATGCAGATGTGCCCTGCATGACCATAAGTTTGAATCAGTACGACGAAGGTCGTCGCCAAACTGCATCTACTTGGGAATACACTTTACAAATAATTTTTCAGGCAAGTTTTCTCCTGCATGTTAATAATATGCTGTAAAGAATTATTTGTTTCTCTTATCATTTGGCCTTCAGACCAGCGCATCTCTAAAGTTCACAGTCTTGAACCCAAAAGGACGAATCTGGACTACGGTTGCTGGAGGAGGCGCTAGTGTTATCTATGCAGACACCGTAGATATTCCTCATTCTTGGTCCTTTTTTATACTCGTGAAACAGTTTGTCCTAAAATTAACATACTCGGATTTAGGTTGGTGATCTTGGCTTTGCCTCTGAGCTCGGGAACTACGCAGAATACAGTGGTGCTCCCAATGAAGAAGAAGTCCTGCAGTATGCCAGAGTTGTAATTGATGTGAGGATCATCACTTGCCTATTTTCTTTCTTTAGTCCTCAAGATCTTGGTTGATGGAAGATCTGAGGGAATCTGCATAGAAAGCCCTAAAATACACTTTTTTTCATATACTTCGGCTAACATATCTACTAGTGACTTATTTACAGTGTGCAACTGCCGATCCTGATGGTCAGAAACGAGCCCTCGTGATAGGTGGTGGGATCGCCAATTTCACTGATGTCGCTGCCACGTTTAATGGAATCGTTCGAGCTCTGAAAGAAAAGGTACTGATACTTCAGTATCCATATGTTATGTCCTCACCGCACCAGATGCTCAAGTCCTAACATTATTGCTCTGGTTATAGGAATCAAAACTTAAGGCAGCAAAAATGAGTCTGTACGTTCGAAGGGGTGGTCCGAATTACCAGAGAGGTCTTGCCAGGATGAGAACTCTCGGAGAAGAAATGGGCATTCCTATAGAGGTCTATGGACCTGAGGCAACCATGACCGGTATATGCAAACAAGCCATTGAATGCATCACTGCAGCTGCCTGAACTTTGAATTCATTGTTTATTGCTTTTGGTTTGTAGGAATATAGATTTGAAATTTTTGTGTTTTTAAAACGTGCCATAAATGAGGCTTAAGTCTTCGAGATTACAAATTAATGAATGAAATCTTTCGTCTGTTTTTTGCACAACTGGGGGTATCATCATTCTATAGACCCATAAAAAAATAATTTTTAACTATTTTTTGCAGTACAATACACAAAAATCTTATACATATTTTATGTCGTAGATATAACTATTTTAAGAAATTAACAGTTGTTTCACATCGGGTATTGCTACTTTGGATATTATATAATGACTGGCTAAATTTTACTGGAAATGAAATATTTTATTATAAAGATTTTTTTTTTGGGTGCATATTATTATATTATAAAGGATATGAATGAATAATTTATACCGCTTTTCTAAGGCGACAACAATTCTCTCGCTGGGCATTGGGATTCGACTTTTTAGCAAAGTTTTTGGCATTCAAGTAAATTATTAGGACAATCTTTGTTTTTATTTAAGAAGAAGAAAGAAAATGTTCCCGTAAAATTATGAAACTAACTTGATAATACAGAGTAAGCAGCTCATAATGCAGAAAATTTTAGACCATGGACCTGCAAAAGTTTCACTGTAAAAATTTCAAAGAAGGAGAGACGTAGACAAGGCAAAGCATGTGACCTGCAAAAGTTTTTTATCTTTGCCTTTGTGGCTTCCCATTGTCCCCTTTGAATCAATCACACACGTCTTCTCAGTTCAAACCACTGAATATGAATCTATAAAGTAGGTTTTTTTATTCCCCCCAAAAATATAGAACTAGCTTTTCCTCCTTATTTTTATAAACCCAAATCTTAACTTAATTATTTATAGTACCTAAATAGTAAATACCAACTTTCATTTCATCTTACGCTGTCCCCATCTGTGTCTATGATGCCTTGGACTCTAGCAGGATTTGTATCTTTCTGCCAAATATCATATTGTGTCGTGTGTGAATTACTGATAGAGTGGAAGATGCTAATCTTGAGTTGATATTTTGTGATTTGTGAATAACAATCACGTAATTGAAGCTGTTTTCTGGATATATTCTACTACGGCTAATTAAATTTTCTGTTGCTCGGTTCAAAATTTGATACAGCGTGGAATTCGCAAGCTAAGATTCCCAAATCTCAAGGCTCCTGAAATTTCAGGTCTATTATCTGTTTTTGCAGCTTCAAGAAATTCCCTTCATTTTCTTGGTTTTGCTCCGCCAATTTTTTAATTGAAGACTGTTTTTTTTGGTTCAGGAGTTCACTTTTTTTCATCCGGGCTTTCGTTTATTTCACCATGTTCAAAATCAAAGCTGGCAATTTGAGTTGAGGTTGTTTGGAGGTAAAAGGGGGAAAAGTTGGCATTTCTCTACACGGTACTGGTAGGCTGGCTTTATGAGGTTCTGATTCTGGTGGGCACCTTTTTGGCTGAGGTGTTTGGATAATAATAATTCAATGAGTGGAGGATGTTTATCATTGTGAGAATGGCTTATTCTTGAAGCCGAATCAAAAGTTTTCCGAGAAGGTTAAATAAGTGGAGATTTTCAGGGAATGGAAAGGTTGATTTATCTGTTATCGAGCTTGGTGCTTTTTATGTTGGTGGAGGGCTCTTATTCAATTCTATCTCCTTCTGGAGTAAATTATGAAGGTGCTTCTGAAATTTCATATTTTTCTTTTCGCAAAATGGTGAAAGTTTGATCCTATTCAACCTATATATGATTGATGGTTACCTAAAACTTATTTCTTTGAAAGCTAACCCATGTGTATTTACTGTAACTGTTATTTCTGCAAATTTTTTAACCAGATTCGTTCTCTTTTCTTCTTGGATATCACTTCAATTCTCATACTTTAGAGTAGTCATTTTATGTTGCAAATGCACATATTAGTACCATTTATCTTTATTGTTGAAAATGAATGGATAACTACTGTGCTCTGCTTTTGAGAAAGAAACAAAGGATGAATATGTATTCATAATTCTTGGCTGTGACTTGTTTTTAACAAATTATTTGGTTTCTTTAACTGGTTGCAGTTGTAGCTTTGATAGCTATAAAGAGTGATTTACATGATCCGTATAATGTGATGGAGAATTGGGATGCGACTTCTGTAGATCCTTGTAGCTGGAGGATGGTCACCTGTTCCCAGGATGGCTATGTTTCTTCTCTGTAAGTTTCTATCACCACTCTTCTTGCTGGAAACTGGAGAAATTTTTCTAGCTTGGTGATTTTTCCTGTAATATTTAGCTTCATAATCCAGGGCTGATCCGAGAATTCGGGAGAGGGGACTAGACGGGATTAGACAGTGACTCAGTGGAATTATTATTTTTTTTGGAGGGAGACGTAATTTTCAGACAATTAATTATAAAATTTGGAACTTTTTCATCTTATAGCCTGCTAGATCCGCTCTGCACTTGGGGCGAGATTTATCAAAATGAGTATCGGTAGTAATTAGTTTTGTTTTCTTTCTTGCTTTTACGGATCTCTTTCACTAAAGTTGACGGGAAGAATCTGCTTTCTATCATACTTCTCTATAAGCTAAAATGGGATGTACTCTGAAATGTAATGACGAGGTCATATGAAGTAATAATGTCTGTCACTGATCCTTGATGATGGTAATTTTTGCTTGTTATCAGAGGGCTACCTAGCCTGAGCTTGTCTGGAACCTTGTCGTCTAGGATTGGAAATCTTACTAATCTGCAGTCTGTGTAAGTTATTCCTGTCCACCATGTTCTTGTTTATTCTAATTTTTCCTTAAATGCAAATTATTCAACACACTGAATTATTGTTAGAACCATTGTAATTATTAACTAACAAGCTGATTATTTCTTCCATTTGGGCATATGTAGGTTGCTGCAAAATAATAATATTACAGGTCCTTTTCTGGATGTCATTGGAAAATTAGAAAAGCTTCAAACACTTGATTTGTCCAACAACAAGCTGTTTGGTGAAATACCTGATTCTGTTGGCAATCTGAAGAACTTGAATTATCTGTGAGTTTTTAGGACTTTTGCCACTAAAATTTGGGTCTTTGCATGTTCTTTAGATTGATTCATATTTTACGGTTCTTCGAGAAGACAGGCGTCTTAACAACAACAGCCTCAGGGGACTGGTGCCCAACTCTCTTGCCAAAGTCGAAAGCCTTACCCTTGTGTATGTTACACCTTTCGATTTCCTTTTCCCAATCAATGTTAGAGTAAACCAATTAGTTCCATGCATTCTTAAATAATTAAAGACTTAACATTATTTATGAACTCTTTCAGGGACCTTTCTTTCAATAATTTAAGTGGTCCTTTGCCAAAAATTTCTGCTCGAACATTTAAGTGGGTCATCTTTCTGTTTCTCTAACATATCATCTCCTGCATTATACTTGTCTCATTTCTGGAATTTCCCTTTCAGAGTAGTCGGAAATCCTTTGATTTGTGGGCTAACTTCGCAGAACAATTGCTCTGTACTCTATCCAGAATCGCCATTCCCACCAGATGCTGTTAAAGGTATGTTTCACTTCCTCCCCGAGCATTTAAGTGCTTCTATGGTCTCTAAATCTCTCTTTTTTCCAGAACAATCAAACTTGGGAGCAAAACGCCATGTTGCCATTGCTTTTAGAACGAGCTTTGCCACTGTGATTTCAATAATCATTATTGTTGGCTTGCTCAGTTGGTGGAGATGCCGACACAATCAGCAGATTTTCTTCGATGTTAATGGTAAGTTCAACTTAACATGTTTGTTGTGTACCAGAGTAGCTTATGAGAAATGACATTATATTGGCAGAACAATATGATCGGGAGGTACGTTTAGGCCACTTAAGAGAATATACATTTAAGGAACTCCGAGCTGCAACGAGCCATTTCAACTCAAAGAATATACTGGGGAAGGGAGGATTTGGTATTGTATACAAAGGCCAGTTGCATGATGGGACTGTGGTGGCTGTCAAAAGGTTAAAGGATTACAGTGCTGTGGGTGGTGAAATACAGTTCCAGACAGAAGTAGAGTTGATCAGTCTGGCTGTTCACAGAAATCTTCTCCGCATTTGGGGGTTTTGCCTGACTGAAAATGAACGTCTTCTCGTTTACCCATATATGCCAAATGGAAGCGTTGCATCTCGACTAAAAGGTCTGAAATTCTCTTTCCAACATATGAAGCTAATTACTGGATGCCACTTGTATTTCGAATCGAGCTCATACAAGTGAGGGCTCTACTCAATAGGTTTTGCTAACATTTTGTATCTAGAAATTCCAATTTACAAAAATGATTGATCAAAGTTGATAGAAGAGTCTATCATAGACTTATATAGCCTTTCCCACCTCAGCTATAATCATATGTACGACAGTGGTATTACCAACTCAAAAGTTTAGAGTCTTGACTAATGTACATGAGAGACTATGTATGATTTATTGTTGAAGCCTGAACATGAGTGATCGGTATAAAATTCTCATTGTTTACTTGGATGTGAATATATGATTAGCTTTTATTTATAGATCATTTTCATGGAAGGCCAGTTTTAGACTGGTTCCGGCGTAAAAGGATAGCATTGGGCACAGCACGGGGCTTGACATATTTACATGAGCAATGTGACCCTAAGATTATACATCGTGATGTCAAAGCAGCCAACATTTTGTTGGATGAGGACTTTGAGGCAGTTGTTGGAGACTTTGGACTGGCAAAGCTTTTAGACCATCGGGATTCTCATGTGACAACCGCAGTCCGTGGAACTGTTGGCCACATTGCTCCGGAATATCTATCAACTGGTCAGTCATCTGAAAAAACAGATGTTTTTGGGTTTGGAATCTTGCTTCTTGAGTTGATAACTGGCCTGAAGGCTGTGGACTTTGGGCGGGTGACCAACCAGAAAGGAGTGATGCTGGATTGGGTATGTTTCCTCTCCAACCCTCCTTTTATTGGAAAAATAAGGGCGAATCTATGTGTCGTCTTAGAATGGCAATATAATTTCAGAGCTTTACGTGTTTGAGATGGGACTACTGTTATCCCACCCTTGCGTTGGATCCTAGTAACATTAGTGAAAGGAACTAACAAAAATTTTGCGTGAAGAGATTAGCTTGTTTACAAAAACAACTATGAAATCTCGGTGTATGGTCTTATCACCTTTGTTGTATCTGTCCCTGGCTATAGCATCTGTGGTTTTACTGGTTTTTTCTTTTCGTGTTCTCAAAACTCGGTCAAATCGTTTCAATTTTAGGTAAAGAAGCTCCATCAGGAAGGGAAGCCAAACCTTATGGTGGACAAAGATTTAGAAAACAATTTTGACAGGATGGAGTTGCATGAAATGGTGCAAGTAGCGCTCTTTTGTACTCATTTCAATCCATCTCATCGCCCCAAGATGTCGGAAGTATTGAGGATGTTAGAAGGCGATGGTTTAGCTGAAAAATGGGAGCAGTTACAAAATTTCGAGACTCCAAGGTACCGTTCATCTGAGTGTCGTTCTCAAAGATATTCCGATTTCATCGAGGAGTCATCACTTGTGGTTGAGGCTATAGAACTCTCGGGCCCAAGATAGAATTCGATACTTGTGTTCTAGTTTTTTGTACATTTTGTTTAATGTCATTACATGTAAAAGGTTTTTGTACAAGGTTTTAGTTCTCTGTTCATGTGGAGCATCGGAATGATTTTTGCTTCATTAGTCCCATCAAAATTCAGGAAATGTTGTGTGTATATGGTGCGATTTACTCGTGAATCATTTTTTCTGATATTGAGTGTTTGTTTCGAACTAGTTTAGATAGTGAATTGAACTCGATTATATGTTGATTTTGTTTTTTTTAGCTCGAGGTTGATTTGACTGCTTCTTGAGTTACTCGGATATCAAGTGGTCGAGTCCAATGCAGTAAATTTTTCGAGGAGTCTCAAACTTCAAATGGATAACACTATACACAATATGCCTGTTAAATTAATTAAAATCGAATTAATATTACACCTCTGTGCATACAGTATATATCAAGTACAAGCATGTATATAGGCGGAGCCATGTGTTGCTCCGCTGGGGCGGTAGATTTCTTCCTGTTTTTTAAATGGCAGTTTTAGTCTAATTTCTCAATAGAATACCGGCTCAACCCGGGTTTAGAAAATTCTAGCTCGGCCTAAGAGAAAAGCACAAGATGTTAAATTAAAACTTTGATCTTATTACGTGAGGTGAATATTCAAAATCATTGAAAATAAGAGAATAAGAAAAGAACCTTTAGCCGAATCCACAATGACTTGCCGGGTAGATGCATGGGAATATAAATCAGAAATAATATCCCATGCAAACTTTGATGTTCTTGCTCACTCCATTTCCCTAGCTGGCTTTTCAAGATACACCAAATTTCTTCGTTCCAACACATTAATTCTTGCTAGCTAGAGTATCGACTTTTTTATGCTGGTTGTATACAAAGGTGGTGGGGAATTGGGTTTTAAATAGAAGGTGCCCCCATGGGATTGGTGGATGATTAAATAAAGGCAAAAACTTGTGTGAGACGGTCTCACGGGTCGTATTTTGTGATACGAATCTCTTATTTGGGTCATCCATGAAAAATATTACTTTTTATGCTAAGGCTATGTTTGGTAGCCATGATAAGGGAATGATTATAAATAATCATTCCCTTATCTCGCGTTTGATTCGTTTTTTATTAATCTACAGGCCTTTGATTATGATTGACAGCCCACACTAATTATATTATTTGTGTGATTAAATATCCCTTCTCAAAGGGTGTGATAATTAATATTTTTTGAATAGTGATCATGATAAGATTGTATATTGACCATAATACCATTGAATTGTTTTCTTCAATATAATATGAAAATTAAAATTAGTGAAAATTTAATAATTAATATAATATTTAAATTTTTATTATATTTTTTTATAAATTAATTTCATATATTTGTATTATTTTCAATCATTTTAAAGAAAATAAATTGTAATGTAATTCTATCTTAAATTAAATTTTTATAAATTTATAATCTTGTTAATTAATTTTTTTATGAAAATAAATATTTTTTCAATTCTAATTTATTTTTTTTAATGATTTAAAATAATTTTAATAAATGTAAATTATAATTATAAATATTTAATTATTTATCAAATTATTTTAAGAATATTTATAATTATTTTAAGAAAAACAATAATATTATAATTATTACTAAAACTTTATTTAATATTAACATTCAAAATATTATTACTATTTTAATTATTAAAGCAAATGCATATATACAAATTTATTTCTAATAAATATGTTTAAATTAATTTTAATAAATGTAAATTATAATTATAAATATTTAATTAAATATACAATTATTTTAAGAATATATATTTAATTAGCATTTGGGGCATTTTGGTCATTACAATAAAATTTACAAAATTAATCCATCATTTTAAAATCATATCAAACACCATGTTATTTATCCCACCATACTATTAATCCATATATCTCATTTTTTAATCACTTTAATTATTAATCATTTACTTATCCTATCACACGTACCAAACGGAGCCTAAGAGTATTACTTTTTATTGTGAATATCGTTAGGGTTGACTCGTCTCACAGATAAATATTCGTGAGATCGTCTCACAATAGATCTCTTCTTAAATAAAGATGCGTCTTTTCAGATTATGAAAATCATTGATGAATAGAATAAAATATATTAATGTGGTTACTCTTTTTGACTTAATAATTTCTAAATCGGTGTTATATTTTTCAAATTTGAGACGAGATCACGTAAAAGAAGCTCTATATATATTAAAACGATGGAGGACAGAAAAACGAAAAATATATACCAGAAAATTATCGTTGTTTGCTGAAACACATGATACAAATGTTGCGGTTTAAATAATAAAAAAGCATTCCCCACCTCCTTATTATCATGCATCGCTTTTGATATATATAAAATCCATAAGTCAACTTGATCCCAACCCAAAATGAAAATATCGATTGGGTCAGCCCACACATACATCTGTGTTTGATAAATGGATTGGAACCCAAAATTAGAGTCCGTTACTACAAATTCAACTATATATTATAATAAATTTTGGTTATTTTTACGATATACATAAAATAAATAATTATTATACTGGTCGGTAATGTGAGATTGTAAATGACAACTTATAAGATTTTTTTTATAGAAAACTCGAAAAAACTATATACGAAATTTGAGATACATATATATATTTTAAACAATACATCGATTTACCAACTGATTCAATCCATGATTTGTTTAGCAATGTAAAGAGAAGTCATTCAATATGTATCATTGTTTTTTTATCAATAATTTAAAGGGGATAACCTAGCTTCAATTATTATGGTTAAAATCATATATTTATCATTAGATCAAAAGTTATAGTTATTAGTCAAAGTACAATTTTATTTTTTATACTTGTGACTAGTTCATAGTGGATCTACTTGAGTGCTAATGGATCAGGCTATTAGGCTCATGTGTCTGAGAAGATGTGTGACTATAGTCTATATGTTGATGTTATCTCATATTTTTATAGATAAGTTTTATCTTTTACCTACCGTCGATCATGTCCCCAACAAAAATAAAATATTACCCATTAAGTTTGACATATATATTTTAAGGCCTACATAGCCAACCAGATCAAATGGAGCAACTTAATCAGCTTGATGCACAAGAAATTCTCGGGAGATCACTACACCCAACAATCCTCACAAGAAGTATAGAAATACCGGATACCCTTCTTGAGAGATTCGAATAAATGAGTGCCAATTAAGCCCATGAATTCAGTAATATACTATCTATTTATTGTGTTGTCTCATATTTTTAGATATAAGTTTTATAATTTTTCTATCGTCGGTCATAGCCCTTAATATATACAATATTACCCGTTAAATCTTTTATTCTTATTTTACATTCATCTAGTCAACCAGATCAAACGGCATACAATCAAAAGCTACCATTTATAACATTATTATTATTCTCACACGTATACACTTAACACAACAATTATGATGACAATTATAACAGTTATTAATTGATGCCATCCAATCCAAGATGTATATGAATGTCTCTTGGACTTCAATATAAAATAACATCACTTTCTCCTAAAATGGTTAAGGATATTGTTTATCTTTTGACCACGAACTGTCTCATCCGGAGGTCCGTCGTCGTTACATTGATTATTTTAAAATTCAGCCACGAGTAGATTAATATATATGGCTCCACCAAAATTTAATTTAAACTCTCAAATATGAAATCTGCGTCAAACTGTCGGAAAATTTGGAAAAGCAGCACATTCAAATCATAAAGCGATTATTATTCCCTTCTCGATTATATAGAATTTTTTTTAATCTCTAATATATAGTCAATTTTTATATTTAGTAGCATTTTTTGTTAATATATTTGTATTAACTAAGTTTTAGAAAATGATGAACTATTTTTTTAGGAATCAAACAATGATAAAATACTAATCTTGTTTGTAAATTTTATTTTTCCATTAATTTTTTTTTAAATTTGTGTGAAAATTAAATAATTATTTATAATTAGGATGGATAAAAGTAATTTATTTTGATGAACAAGGATGAGTACGCTCATTTCTTGGAGGTGACTTTATAATAATTTATATTATATATATAATACTTTATTTTAATAGGCGATGCTTTTTAACATAGCTTGTTTCCCTCTTAATTTCAGGGTCTGAGATTAAAGTGAATGTGAGATCTCACTGCTTAAACAAAAGAACGAGGTTTCCTTAATTAATTAATATTCTAATCATAACAAAATTTTTTTTATTAAGATGTACTTTACACGTTGCTAATGTGTTTTTTTTTGGGGGATATTATAAAATTTTGGTTGCAAAGATGATTTTAATTAATAATGTTTGGCACTTGATGCGTAATTAGTACTGAGTATTTTTTTGTGTAAAATATTTGAACATAGCATTAAAATTCGATAATTTAAAGATTATTTTTATAAGATTTTATAATAAACAGTTAGATTAATTATTTAAATACGAAATTTTAGCTAATGTCAAATTTATAATATTTCATCATAATTTTTTATATTACATGTGGTATGATCGTTTAAGTTTTTCAAAAAATTGATTATAACAAAACTTTCGGTTATCACGGGTTAGATTAAATCAGCTTTGTATTTATGAAGAGTGATGGTTTTGTCCACCCATATATCTCGTGACATAAAATTCACAAAAAACATTTTGTTAGTAGTATAAAAATATAACTTAACTGTCCGTACTACTGACGAAAACTTGAACATAGACCCGAGATTTACTTATCTCAGACAAAAAAAATACAAAAAAACAATTAAATCTATATAAATAAATTAGTAAAACTACTCGCAATGGACGAGACTCGAATCTGAGACCAACAAGTTTCATGGTTTCAACCTTCAAAATTCACAAAAACTATTGTGACATATTTCACGTGTCAATTTTATGAGAAAAATCTCCAAACACACCCGATTAATGAAAATTTATTATATTTTATATTAAAAAATTATTTTTAATATTAAATGTTGGTCCCACGTGCGGAATTTGAGATAATAAAACCTGAAAATAAAGAATAAAATTGACACCGAGATTTGCGTGGAAAACCCCTAAAAATTATTAGGGTAAAAACCACGGGCAAGATGAAAAGAATTTCCACTATAATATTTTGTGGTGTACAACTCACTCACTGTGTTTCCAAAGAGAACACACACCCTCTTAATACAGGAGAACAAAACACCTCACAAATATTATAGAACTAAGTACTCAAATGCTTATAAGATGAGAGAAAACTCGAAGAAGGGATGATTTCAGAATGAAGGGGGAGCTCTATTTATAGAGCCTCTTGACCGTGTGAAAACGCGTTTTATACGCGCTTCCATCTTCTGAATTATTCAATCAAACAGCCACGTTTCTTTTGCCAATTCAATTCAATAGAGTCTGCCACTTTGGCCCTACCACCTATTGACGACATTTCTCCCACTTGGAGATTTTATTGAGAATTAAACACATATCCACACATCCTTTCAATCTTGTCATTCCTGCTGCTTACGTTTTCGCTAGGCCACTTGAGGATCTACACCACTCAAATTTATCAGTGTTCACTGGATTGGTCAGAAATCAGCTATGTTATCCTTATGGATCTTCTGATTATCCACACTTCCTTCTTCTACTACTTCTCGCACAAAATGAAATTGTACTCCAATGTGTTTCGTCCTGGAATGAAAGGCTGGATTCCTTGCGATGTGCAAGGCACTCTGACTGTTACAAAACAAAGAAACATTTTTTTGTTTGTGCCCGATCTCCTCCAATAACCTTTTGATCCATATTGCCTCTTTGCAACCTTGAGTAGCTGCCATGTATTCTGCCTCTGTTGTAGATAACGCCACAACTTTTTGCAGTTTTGAAACCCAGCTTACTGCTCCCCCTGCAAGTGTAAACACATAACCAGTAGTAGATTTCCTCTTATCAGGATCACCTCCATAACATAATGCAGCATTCGAGATACCCTTAATGTATCTAAGGATCCTCTTAACAGTTCTCCAATGCTCTCGTCCAGGATTCGCCATATACCGACTAACTGCTCCCACTGCTTGAGCAATGTCCGGTCTTGTACATATCATGGCGAACATCAAACTTTTCACTCCTGATGCATATGGTACTCGAGACGTCTCCATCCTCTCTGCTTCACTGCTAGGACACATCTCGGAGGATAACTTGAAATTAACAGGAAGATGGGTTGAAATTGGCTTACTATCTTGCATGTTGAAACGTTACAAGATTTTCTTCAAATAATTTTTCTGGGAAAGCCAAATCTTTCTGTTACTTCTATGTCGGTGAACTTGCATCCCTAGAATCTTGTTTGCTGGTCCCAAGTCCTTCATATCAAATTCCCTAGCCAACTGTGCCTTCAATCATTGGACCTGATCTTTGTTGGGGCCTGCTACCAACATGTCGTCCACATACAACAGCAAAATAATATAATCATCACCAGACCTCTTGAAATATATACAAGGGTCTGCACTCAGTCTGTTGTATCCAAGGCTCATGATATAGGAATCAAATCTCTTGTACCAACACCTCGGCGCCTGTTTGAGACCGTACAGAGATTTCTTCAACCTGCAAACCAAGTTCTCCTTGCCTTTTTCCGCAAAACCTTCTGGCTGGAGCATATAGATTTCTTCTTCAAGATCTCTATGAAGAAACGCCGTTTTTACATCTAGCTGTTCTAGATGTAGGTCAAACACCGCACACAATGCCAACACCACTATGACTGTTGTAAGCCGAACCACATGAGAAAATATCTCATTGAAGTCAACGCCTTCTTTCTGAGCATACCCTTTTACCACCAACCTAGCACGATACCGCTCCACTTGGTTATTGCCATCACGCTTGATCTTATAGACCCATCTGTTTCCAATGGCTTTCCTTCCTCGTGGTAGTGTAACAAGATCCCAAGTTTTATTCATGTCTAATGCCTCCAACTCTTCTTGCATTGCTATTATCCACAGGAATACATCCGAGCTTTGAGTAGCCTCGTGGAAACTCGATGGCTCACCATCCTCTGATAATAGACAATATGCAATGTTGCTTTAAGTGACATAATCTGAAAGCCAACCTGGTGGTCTTCTGTCTCGAGTTGACTGCCTCACATTAGAAACCTCAGACTCAACATGTTCTTGTTCTTCGTGCTCTGGTACTGCTTCACAAGAAACTTGACATTCGTCCGTCTTATTTTCCATCTGAAAAATAGTAGTTTCTGAATTCGATGTGCATTTGTCTCCCTTTTATTTTATCTTTCTCGAAGATAACATCTCTGCTGATGACAAGCTTGTGAATAGTTGGATCCCACAAGCGAAACCCCTTTACTCCATCAGCATATCCCAAGAAGATACATTTTTTAGATTTTGAATCCAACTTCGATCTTTCTTGCTCATTGTACAGAACGTACACCGGACTTCCAAATGTATGCAAATGAGAATAATATGTTAGCTTTCCGGCCCACATCTCCATCGGAGTCTTCAGATCAATCGCCACTGAAGGAGAACGATTGATAATATAACAAGCGGTTTTGACTGCTTCTGCCCAAAATGACTTTTCTAGACCTGCAGTCTTCAACATAGCTCTTGTTCTGTCCAACAAGGTTCTGTTCATCCGCTCTGCCACTCCATTCTGTTGAGGTGTGTAAGCCGTCGTTAATTGTCTCTTGATGCCCTCATGTTGACAATATGCATCAAATTCATCACTAGTATATTCTCCTCCATTGTGAGTCCTCAAACACTTGATTTTCTTTTCAGAATCAAGTTCAACCCGCGCTTTGAAATCTTTGAAGATCTGGAAAACATCTGATTTCTTCTTTATTGGATACACCCAACATCTCCTAGAGAAATCATCAATGAACGAGACAAAGTATCTCGCTCCTCCTAGGGATACAACCGGTGCTTGCCAAACATCCGAATGAATCAGCTCCAATATGCTTTTGCTCCTGGCAGTTGAAGTGCCAAACTTTAATCTGTGTTGTTTACTGGTAACACAGTGCTCACAAAATGGTAGTGAAACTTTTGTAAGTCCCGGCAGCAACTTCCGTTCTGAGAGAATTTTCAACCCCCGTTCTGATATATGCTCGAGCTTTCTATGCCGTAACACTGTTAATTCTTCTCCTGAACCAATTGATGCAACAGCTAGTTCTGCCTCTTTGTGTGTTTCCCCCAATAGTACATACAGATTTGCAGCAACTTTTTCCGCTTTCATAACCACAAGCGCGCCCTTCACAATTTTCATGATCCCGTTCTCGATCCGAGTTTTGCACCCGATATCATCCAATTGCCCCAAGGACAAAAGATTTTTCGTCAGTCCCTTCACATGTCGTACCTCCTGTATGGTGCGAATTGTGTCCATCAAACATTTTAATTTTGATAGTACCGACCCCAGCGATTTCCAAGGCACGGTCATTTCCCATGAATACAGATCCTCCTGAGACTGGTTCATAATGATCAAACCATTCTCTCCGAGACGTCATGTGCCACGTCGCTCCTGAATCCATAATACATGTATCACAAAATTTGTGCCTGCCTTCTGCAACAGTTGCTGCTTCACTAAATAATATTTTACCACTTCCTGAAGTATTGGCTACATTTCCTTGAGAACTTTTATCGATACTCTTACACTCTTTCTTGAAGTACCTTTACCGCCACATTTAAAGCAGTAAATATTTTTCTTCTTACTTCTTGACTTTGATCTACCTCGCCTTTGGCTCCCACTGGAATCACGGTCCATAAATTTTCCTCTTATCATCGGTAACGCCTCTGCCTGCTTCGAGGTTACCAACCTATCTTCCTTATTCTTGCGCCGGCTTTCTTCTTCGAGAACCGAAGTTAAGACATCGTCAAATCTTAGAAAGCCCATAAGAATATTGTTGGTTATGTTGATGATAAGTTGATCATAAGAATCTGGTAGACTTTGAAGTTGAAGCTCCGCACGTTCATTTTCCTCTATTTTATGCCCCATGGAAGTGAGTTGGACAAATAGAGTATTTAGTGTATTGATATGGTCGGTCATCGATGAGGATTCCGCCATCCGAAGAGTATAAAGCCTTCTCTTTAGGAAAATCATGTTGTGTATCGACTTGACCTCGTATATCTTTGTCAGAGTATCCCAGATAATTTTGGCTGTTTTTATCTCAGAGATACTTGACAAAACTTCGTCAGCTATAGCCAAGAGTAAATTGGCAACAACATTATTATTCATCTCATTCCACTTTCCATCATCCGTAATCTCCACCGGTCTATCTCCAATAGCCGCCAAGCAATTCTCCTTTCTTAAAACTGCTTGTATCTTTATTTTCCACAGCATAAAATTTCTTCCATTGAACTTTGCTATCTCGTACATTCCCGTCATTATGTCTACAACAATTTTAGTAGATCGGACAAAATAATCCCGCATTAAATAAAAAATCTCAAAAAATCTTTTTCTGATGTGGACGTTCAGTCTAGGCTGCAACCACAGAGCATACTCAGAATTTTAAGAAATTTTAAACCAAGGCACTGATACCACTTGTTGGTCCCATGTGCGGAATTTGAGATAATAAAACCCGAAAATAAAGAATAAAATGGACACCGAGATTTACGTGGAAAACCCCTAAAAATTATTAGGGTAAAAACCACGGGCAATATGAAAAGAATTTCCACTATAATATTTTGTTGTGTACAACTCACTCACTGTGTTTCCAAAGAGAACACACACTCTCTTAATACAGGAGAACAAAACACCTCACAATATTATAGAACTAAGCACTCAAATGCTTATAAAATGAGAGAAAACTCGAAGAAGGGATGATTTCAGAATGAAAAGAGAGCTCTATTTATAGAGCCTCTTGACCGTGTAAAAACGCGTTTTATACGCGCTTCCATCTTCTGATTTATTCAATCAAACAGCCCACGTTTCTTTTGCCAATTCAATTCAATAGAGTCTGCCACTTTGGCCCTACCACCTCTTGCCGACATTAAATTTAAGTTGAGTTAACCCGTATAACGGAAATAGATTTTTGAGAGCGTATCACAATAGACATCTTCATAAAATTCTATTAACAATATAATTATATGTATACGTAAGACTGAACGCTTGCTATTTTATCAAAAATTATAACTGATGAGGATCATACAACTCAAATATTTTAAACCGTACAAAAGTACCATCGTCATGATTCAATTGCTCAACCCAACATAAATAATTATTTAACTTTTAATAATTTCTCAGAATGAGCAATTCAACATCCATAACCCTTAATTTAGTATCCAGTTTCAATATTCCATTTACGAGTGAGAATATGGATCATGATTGCTGATCGTTCTAAAAAATAAATTCATAGAGGTACTCATGTTTGTTTGTTCGTAAGAGCTAATGATCAAATGAAATCGAGACACAGTCAGAATTCGAGGATATGATTTAACACATTAAAGTCGAAAATAAGAGAAAACTATAAAGTTATAATATTAAATTATCCCGATTATATATAGATAACATACATCCAAAATTAGTAAAAACAAAATTTTAGTTTTCAATTTATGATTTTATTCAAGATAAAAACTTCTGAACTCGGTGTTTACATAAAAATATGATTTAAAATTTAAAATGAAGTTATAAACCTCAAACAAAACTGTTTACTGTAATCGATTATTATATGTTGGTTAGAAGCTGATATTATATTAATAATCTGTAAAAACAATTATAATAATGTATTAAAATATGAAATATATAATATGATTTAGAGTAAAAAAAAAATAAAAGTAGATAAAAATGGTTTATTAGGTAATGGGAGAATGAATGCTGCTCTCAGCTTTAACTGCAAACATATCACATCAAATCAAATCAGTCAAATCAAATCAAATCAATCCATCAATCAAACATTGCCCCCCAACTTGCTTCTTCTTAGCTTTGGTTATATTTACTTTTATTTTTTCTAAACTCACCCAACTATTTAATTTGTGATTCTTTCCTGTAGCAGAATTTCTTTAAAAAAAATGTTTCTTGTTTTTCAAAGTTTTTGTTAAATAATAAATATTTTTTTTTACTGCTAACTAAAATCACTTCAAAAAATTTGAACCATCATTAACTTAATTGATTAATTTATATTTTTATTATCAAAATAAAGATTAACTATTAATGACATGGATGTTGCATAATATATCTGTACATGTGGTATCATAATAATTAGCTTTGGTAGTAAAATCGAAAGTGATCCATATTCGAACTAATTTGATGAATTGATCTTGATGTATTTATATCTGGAGACATTTAATATTTATTCGATTACGTAAATATTATGTTTTTTTTATTTGATATTATATTACATATCAATTCAAGATATTAGTTTTTTAATTAAGTTTTTTTAATTTTTTTAAGTAACGATAACATAAATATATAAATAATGTTTTAATTCATTGACTATGTTTTTAAAATTTTTTTAGTAACGATAACTCGACATAAATATATAAATAATGTTTGTCGTCGTGTTGGTAATTTTAAAGAGAAACCAAAATTATCTCGAAAATTATTTTATCTAAACTTTGAAATTTTTGTGGCTCCGTAATTTACCTGAGTAAATCTTACAAAGTACAAGGAATATATTTCTTTTAGCCTTATTTCAATTTGTTAGAAGTATGATAACTCAGTAAATAATGGAAAATCATCAATTTAAGGGTTTTATTAGAAAATTAATTTCAATGGTAGTTCCCTCAAGCAGCTTCAAGACCCAAACCTCGATCTCTTTCAGAATTGGTTAATTATATTCTCGAAAAATTCACGGCCATAACCCTTCCACCACAGCCACAGCCACAGCCGCTACCAGCTGTCTCCAGAACTCTGACACTCCGAACAGTCCTGTTGTTTAGTTTTCTTCCTCGGAGTACGAAAGGATCATCTATTTATTGCTAAAGTGTTGCGCGAAGATTCTTCAAACACATATTCTTTCACTGCAGTGGAAATATTTTACTACGAGTTCTAAATCAGTATATGGATGAAATATATGGAATTCACTCAACAAACACCGATCATGACTACGCAGACAAGGCTTTAATGTCTCCCGAGAATCTCATAATTCCAGCTGAATACCACCAATATTATTACCCTTCTTTTGTTTACTCCGCCGACCAGCGCCACCGGATTCCGGTGTATGGATCGGAAGGATTGGGATACCATATTTCAGTGCCATCTGAATCAGGTTCCATGAATGTTCAGAATCAAAGAGAAGGAGATGATGAAAATGATCAGGCTGATTCGAGGGCGATTAAGGCCAAAATCGCTTCACATCCCTTTTACCCAAAATTACTTGACGCCTATATTGACTGCCAGAAGGTTTAAATAATTTGAAAATTTTGTTTTTCCCGTGTTTTCGAGAATTGATTCTATTATATATGACTTCGCTGTTGATGGATAGCTGATGTACATATTTGATCATGGTTTTGTGGGTTTTATGTGATGATTTCCAAATAAAAATCATGGGTTTTTGGTGGATGGTTTAAAAAATATTTTATTTGATTATTTGTATAAGCAGAAGTTTGAAGTCAGCTGGGAATTTCTATTAAACTGTGTTTGTCTTCTTACATCTGAAGGTTGGAGTTCCTCCCGAGATAGCTTGTCTACTGGACGAAATCCGGCGAGAAAAGGATTTATACAGACAAGATACAGTTGCAACGTGCATAGGAATCGATCCTGAACTCGATGAGTTTATGGTCTCTCTCTCTCTCTCTCTCTCTCTCTCTCAAAAACATCCACCAAACACACACCAGTAAATTTCATCGTTTGCGCTCGTTGAAATGATCCTTATTTTTTTTGAAGGAAACATATTGCGACATACTGATGAAATACAACTCGGATCTGTCAAGGCCATTTGAAGAAGCTACGTCTTTTCTAAACAATATTGAAACCCAACTCAGCAATTTAAGCATAGGTAATCCCATATTCATGAGTTTTCTCTCAACACACACAGTTTTGTGCCTTTTCTCTCGTTTGTTTGTGTAGTTTATGAACGAAACCATTTAATTCCTTAACGTCCATGCGTTTGTATTGTGTTTAGATTCCTAGAAAAATCTGACCCTGATAACGAAAGGGTTTCCCGATCAAATTAATCATCCTACAAGAATCATAAAACCCTTAACTTTGTGGGTTGCAAGTGTTTCTCAAAGTTCTTGCTTTTGTTAGTTTTTAATAATTTATAATAACAGTAATAGGTAGCAAGTGATAACTTTTTATTCAGAGCTGTTTTCCAGACATTGCCGATCTATATTTTTTAATTAATTTATGGAATGTCTGTTAAGTGTTACTGTAACATGTATTCGCTCTTTTTTGTCTGTACAGTTAAGAGTAAACCTTAAACGAAAAGTCACGGCGTAATCTACAATTAAAAAAAACACTGCAAAACTGTGGGCACGCGTCTCCTTTTCCTGTTGTCTTCGGTTTTCTTTTGGAGTTTTGATTAGGTTCATTTCCATATCAATTTTCAAGGATCAGTTTTTAAACCCAAGTAACATAACTTCTAACGATTATGTTTTTTAAAAGATCAACTTCTGTTGCAGTGCTTTAGCATATAATTATCAGTAGAGTTGGTCTCATCTGAGCATCATTTACTTCACCGTGAATTTCTAAAAAAAAATTAAAGAATGAATGGTGTTTTCAAGATATATAATAGAATGTATTAATTCGGAATCTTGAAATAAAATGTAGCAGATCAAGGTTCTCTCGGGGTAGTATGATGAATCTTCAGGAAAATGGGATTTATTGACCATTGTGTTGATGGATTTACCATTTGTTTGTTTTTTCAAGGTTTATAAGGTGATGTAATATCTCACTATTCTCCAGTTAAGGACGTTTAGTTTAGTACCAACAATCTTGATCGTGTTTCGAAACCTATTTGTGATCTAATGTGCGCGTGGAAACAAAGAGTTGCAGCATATAAATCTGGAGAGGGAAAGATGAGTATTTCCAGCTAGAAATATTTAGCTATCTTGCATGGATTTAGGATCATCATAGAACGTATATTTGATTTCTGAAAACAATGCCTATTTATTTAAGCATTAGATAAAAATGGGGTTTCTGATGGTGTCATATATTATACATAACGTGTTATTTTAGGGATTATTAGAATCTTCCGATGAGTTTGCATTGTCTGAACTCTAATGAATAATTGAGAAGCGAAGTGTGTACTTAACTTACTTGTATGTGGTTTTAAGTATAATTGGGATCTGTAAAATTAAATCACATGTCTTTTACATTTATATGTGTTGGATAGATTTTGAATTGAGAATTTATCATCTGCATGGAGTGTTTAAAAATGATTAAAATGATTTCTTTCTTTCTTTCTTTCATTCATTCATTCATATATATATATAGTAGTAAGTATTAGTGGCTCAAATACCAATGATTTACATGTCCGTCCGTCTATGGTTGAGAGTTTCATGATGTTTACTTATTGAAATAGATTATTATTATTTTTAGGTTTTGAGCTCGATTTATCTTTTTAGCCTGTAATGGAGGAGTTGATATAGGCATGCCTGCCTGGTTACGTAAGATGGGTGGAGAGAGACGAGGGGCTATCGGATGTGGAAAAGCCCGGGTAAGGCGGGTGGTCGAATTTTCACATGGACGCCCGGGGTTTACGCTGAAGGCCCGGCCCACGTTCACTATCTTCTTTCCAGATTTTTTTGCATTATCAAACATTTTCATTGAACATCGTGCCCATTGTACTGTGGGGTAGCAGTAATTGGGAATCTTGTCTGGGCGTGCATTTTAAGTTTGGAGTCCTTGATTTTGGGCCCATTCATAGAACCCCATTGTACTGTGGGGTCTATGTCAAGATCGAGGCCCATGCTGATGCTTGCCGTTTCTTTTAACACTACTGTACCTTTTTTCACTCAATATACAGTACGTCACTTGAATTTACTTCTTCATCAAGCTTTGTTCATACAACAATGGAATTAAACCAACACGACCCTACTATTAAGATTGATTCACAACCTATTCGATTCCAATGTTTTAACAGACATCCCATTAGTTTGCGAGATCCAATCTCATGATAGTACTTGCATTGATCCATTAAGTTTGATTATTGTAGACGATGGGGGCTTATCGTCGGAAGAGGATTTAAGCGGAGGTGAGACAGAGAATCAGGACCCCTCCGTGAAGGGCGAAGATCGCGAGCTCAAGGACAGGCTTTTGCAAAGGTATGGTAGCCATATTAGTAGTCTAAAGAAAGAGTTTTCTAAGAAGAAGAAGAAAGGAAAACTACCAAAGGAGGCTAGGCAAATGTTGCTAGAATGGTGGAATGTTCACTCCAAATGGCCGTATCCAACGGTTGGTATCCCCATCCTATAACTTTTATTTTTGTCGATTTAAACACTATAGGGAGACTAAATCTTATGTTTATGTGCAGGAGGCGGATAAAATATCGTTGGCGGAATCGACAGGATTAGATCAAAAGCAAATCAACAATTGGTTCATAAATCAAAGGAAACGCCATTGGAAACCATCCGAGAACATGCAGTTGGCCCTGATGGAGAATCTCTCTGGTCATTTTTACGCTGGAAATTAATTGACCCCAAAAAGAATTGATCTTGTGTATTTCTTAGAAATAATTCACAATATACAGTTGTAATTTTCGAATTATTAATAGATGATCGGTTTAAGTATGGTTTCTATCTTTGTGACTTTATGTTATCACATGGATGATTCGTGTCTCCTAAATTTTATGATACAAATCATTTTTGCCTGATTATATTAGATGAAATGTGATTTAGTTTCTTACGTTCGAAAAAGTTTTTCTTATGCCACACGTCATGTTTCCTACATACATCAAATATATATATATATCTATCTATAGTATATACACACACAAATAGATATAAAATATATAGTAAAAGGAAGCTCATTGCAAGACGTTTAGGGTTTCCATCTTTTTAACATGTTTTGAATTGGCAAGTTTAGGAACTGATCAATCGAGACGAAGACATTAATATTTTATTCATTACTTGTGTCTAAGGTTATATTATATTTACGCTTGAATATATAATATTCGTTGGATCCTCTTCAAGTAGTCCACGAGTTACATTATCTATTGCTGTTACGAGAATTATTCCATTCCACGAATCAAAGAAATGGCTAATCGAACTTCAAGGCCCAAAAGTGGAAACCAAAAACACACCAATTACTAACACTCGAATCAAAGCCACACCTAATTTAGGGAACTCACGAAAGACCAAAAGCAAACGAGAAAATAACGCAGCATCAACTCCTACAATACTTATTTAACCAAACTACAAACCCAAACCCAATCACCGTTTTAATATTACGTCCTTAATTGGCATTCAAACGCCTCAAAGGACGAATAATCGAGATACACTATAATCTTTTTTTAAAAAAATAATAATCAAAGTCCCCCTTTGGAAACAATGGCTTCACCAAGAACCACAAGTTGTTTTCTCGGTAGCCTTTATCGCCACCGCCCTCCTCATCTCCTCTGCCACCTCCACTGCCGTTAACCCCTTCTGCAAAACCGCAGATGACAAGACCTTCTGCACCTCTCTAGCAAAGGGAGCCAAAACCTGGGAGGAAACCATGACTAACGTGCTCAATGCCGCCCTACAGAAGGCCAAAGCCGCCAAATCAATAGCCGACACCATTGGCTCCAAGCTGCCATCCGGTTTTCAGCCACAGACAAAAGAGTCCATCGACAGCACATGTCATGAAGCGTACGAATCCCTTACTGATAACATCCAATCTTGCATTGGATTCGTTAAGAATGATCCTGACTCTTCTTTGAGAGTTTACCTGTCTGCAACTTCTTTCTCGGATTGCAAAGATGGGCTTGATGAGTTTGGCGTTTCTTCCACGGAGGTGGATCACTTTACCGTAGAGATGCAGAAGTTGAGCAGCACTCTGTTGGCTATTGCCGAGAAGAAGCCATGAGTGTCATTAATTTATTCACTAAAGTGGTTTGATTTTGTATCCATTAAATATTAATGCGTTGTGTTCCATTTTTTATTTCTCCTTCAATTTTTGTCAATATTTAGAGCGTGGATTAACGTCTAATCGATTGAGATATTCACTTTTTTCCCAACAAGGTGGGGTCGTTGAAACAAATTTACATGTGCATTTGATTTAGATTAACTGATTGAAATATGGTATTTTCATTTACTGCCATTTCTGAGTATGGAGCGATAACTGAAGACCAAGTCTTCAACATTGGTTATCAGTTATCATGGACATGACGATTCTATTGTATCTGAGATTTATACATCGAGATTATTGTGCATTACAGTGCACGCAATCATTATGACATGCAACAAACTAAAGATTCAAATTCGTTGGCAAGGAAAACAGAATTGAACACTGGTAGGGGTTACCATGCTGATGCTGAATATGCAAATTAGAACAATGCCCAACGAGAGTAACAAAACCAAGCACTCAATATTCTTGAAATAACTATCATGCGCAACCAGAGAGATTTCCAGGAAGTAAAAATATATGCATGATTTTGTCTTCGGTGCACTTATTTGCAGTTTATCCAACCGACCGTATTCCCTCGTCAATGTACATCTGGATGTGAATGAAAGAGCACAACTCGTTACCGTAGACTTATATGTAACGAACTGCGGTGTCACTTAATAAGCTTCATTTACAGAGCGATATCATATCCCAATTCGTTGATGACGTCCTCAACAGTTGCAATTATCTCTGTCATGTTTATAAGATCAAACCAAACCATTCGTTAAAGGAAGCCATGTTTTCTCGGTAGTTAGGCACAACTCCATAAGATTTTGATCGATCAGAAATTTTATTTCAGATCTTTTTTGCACGTTCCTTCGATGACCAAACATTTCGAAAGAAGATGATTGCTTCTCTAAAATCATACCTTGTAATGAATTTCCCTCCAGATATCGCTGTAAGAAAGATAATAACTAATTAATACTACAGTAATGGTTTTACATGGAATCTGCAAAAAGCAGAGAGTATTGTATGAAAAAAGGTGGAGGGTGTACCATGAATTGGGTTTTAAGATCTTTCTCATGTCGTATAGGCTTTGCTGCACACAGATGATTAACAGGCAACAGTAAGCCAGAGGACTAGAATTAACAAAACAACTGCGGGCATGGTAAGCATATCATTAATGAGGCAAAGTACCTTCATAAACTGCAGAGTTACAGTTATTCAGCAACTGCATGAAACTGGGAGGAAATGACGCAATTGTCTCTGCGGCTTCCCGAAGTTCTATCGTTTCAGGTGCAAATTGTTCTTGAACTGCATTAGATTCAAGAACTGGAGGCATCAGCGGGGAACTGGTTTCTGCCGATGCTGCAAGCTGCCAATCTCCGTCAGACCTGATACTATATAAGCATGGCATCAGACCTCATTTTGTAAAAGAATTTATAACCAGAGGTAAACCTTTTGCCCGGTCACCATCCCACTAAATGTCTTCAAATTTTATTTGCGCTTTTTTTTCAGAGTTAAAAGTATCACTCCTTGATGCACTTTCATTTTCATTGAATTTTCTGGGCCCACCTAAACTTGTTACTCTTCTTCGATGTTGACAAAAGTTCATTGTCAAGAACAGTGAGAAGTTAAGGTTATATCCTGCTACTAACCTGCACCTGGGTCCATCAAAAGGTAATACCTCGGCCTGGGATGATATTTCAGAATTAAGTCCAGGGTATTCAAGCCGTCGAGGACTTCCATTTGCAAAAATTTCCTGATTCGAAATTTTCATACCGAGTGGAAATAAATAACTAGTTTCAGGTACTAAAATTATGGATAGTGCCATATTTACCTTCAGAACATCCATGAACTTTTCTGTTTCAAAGACGGTGAAAAAATGCAGTGCGAATTTCTGAATCTGCAGAGAAGCATTAACTTGAATTTACAACGCAAGGGCAATTCTAAAATTTAGCACAGAATCCTTGAAAAATTATTAAGAGTGTCCAAGTGCCAGCAACTTGCCTGACCAATACCATCTTTATAGCTCACAAAAACAGCCCTGCTCCCCCTTGCGGGGAACCCAGACACACATGAAACTTGAGGCCGTGAAAAATACACCTTTGAGATGTGATGTTCTTCCTGTAAGACAACCAATTTTTTTTAATCATATCCATACCAAACTTACTAAATGTCCATGTTCAACCATGGTATTATTAGAATTGGAGGACAAAGTATCGGTTACACTTCTGTTAGTAGTGAACGAGAGTAATGGCAGGGATCCCCAACTCTAGGTGATAAACATCACAATTGAATTTTTCTTATAAATAGACCTCCCTTTGAAACAACTAAAAATGAACACAGGCTGTCATAATTGGATCACATGCATCAAATTAGAAATTCAGAGAATTTTGCATGCCTTGAATTCGAAAGTTGGGGCTCACATAAATAAAAAATGGCACCTATGATTCAATTGCCAGTAGAATCCAAACGGAGCCATTCTTTGCAAAAAATATTGCGATGAGATTAGGATACCACAAATAATTACTCTTAAGAACAGAAAATTGGCAAGCTACAAGATATAGATATTGCCGCATTTTAAATAGCAGGAGATTGTTTAATCTTATTCAAGCACCTGAAATAACGTACATTAACATCATCGCAAGGTACAATATCTCATAAATATTTACAGGAAATCAATGAGCTGGAGGTCGATTGACCTCGTTCAAGCACCTAAATCGAGTTAAATGCTCACAACACGTTTTGATTGATTTGATTCGAGCACCGGTGATACGACAAAATCACAGACTACGTCGTATAAAGAAAAAAATTTGTCCCAGAAGAAAGTTCAACTTACAAGTACGCAAGATCGAAGAGAAATGACTAGAACTACGTCATCCAAGCCCTCAGCAGTTCGTTTGAATATGAGCTTGAGTGAGGCAGCGGACAAGGTGGTGATCCAAGTGCCTCCTTGGTGGCGATTTTTCCAGGCGGCGGAGATAGGCGTGAGATAAGGATGGGTGTGGTCGACAAGGGTGGAGCGGTAGTTCATGAATCGTGCGTAATGAATATTCCATCGATCTATAAGTGAGGAGGGAGTCGCTACTGGTGTTCCCGCCATTTCCGAATTTTCAAACTGCGGGGAAAACGAGGAGCTGATGCGGTTTATATAGATAGTCCAGAGAAGAGTCGCGAAATACTTTGTCCAGTGTCGCATTTATGGATTTTATTTATTCCCCACTGTTTTCACATTAATACTTGCTTTTTAGTTGACAAAATCAAAATTGGGTGATACACACTTGTTGAAAACTAAAGTTGGGTGGAACCATTGTAGCTTGAAAATCTTAACGGATGCATACAAAAGAACTTTTTAAAGCATCCCCCCATCGTCGCACGCAAAATAAAAAAATGCACGAGTTAAATATTTTTCAGCAATTACGCATGAAAGATAATAAAAAATTTATTAAAAAACAAAAATTGACGTCTGGCCTTCTTATTTACCAAGCAAAGAATAATAATAATACTAGTAAGGCACCTGCTGCATAGTTCCACACATAATATACAATACCAAAAAAAAATCGCCCGGATATGAAGCCTTGGTTTGCTTTGCTTGTCTCTAGATGAACTCACCACAGCAGAGAGAAGGGACGACTCCGTGGGCCAACTACTAAACCTGAAGCGTGGATGCTATAGCAGCAGCAAGACTTATAACTTCGAATGGGGCTTTGTTTTTAACCTGCTTCACTGTTTGTGGGCACGAGTCTGTGATCCAGAAGTACGTCATCCCGGTCGAAGGGTGTGCTGAAGAGATTAAAGCATGAGTGATCTTTAAATGATGCGTTACAAATATGCACCACGAAGACAGAATTCAAGGCAAAGGCGAAGACCAAGCCTTGATTTTAAAAGAAATAATACAAATTAATGAAAATGTTGAATGAAAGCTCAACATATATAAAATGAAAACTTTTGAAATGTTATCACCTCCATCATCATGTTTAAATTTCTCCCACGACTTGTTTGGGAAAATTCCATGCGTCACATAGGCACTAACTTTTGCTGCTCCATGTTTGGCCAGCACTTTCTGATAAATCACATATTATCAGGATTGCACGGTTAACAAAATGTATCACAATTTTTCACTCTCACAAGCAGCAAATACAAGATTTTAAGATACTTTGGCAACGATTTGCCTTGTTTGAAGCAGATTATCCAAATTGCATGCCGTGAATGAAAACACACGAACATCATCTAGCTGTGTATAAGAAGAAGATTGCCGAGGAGTAATGACTACAAGTGTGAAAAATATGATAACAACAAGAATGACTGAATATCTTTGTGTCGTGGATCTTTTTTCCAGTATGTTTGGTGAAATATCCAAATAGATAACTCTCACTTCATGCAGTTAACTTCTGTCACTAACCTGACACTCAAGCAAAGTGCCACCTGACTGCACAAGGTCGTCCACTATCACAACATGGCGGCCCTCAGGATCTCCCTCTTTTAGGCGTACAATTCGTTGATCACCTTCCCTAACTTTGGCACAAACAATCTGCCAATTGAACCAAACAAATTAAGTTATGCCAACTTAATGCACCATAGATCATATAAAAGAAAATTGGAGAACCGAGACACCACTTGTATGTACCTGCAGCCATGACATGAATTTATAAACTCAAGGATAAAATATATAAATTAAGACAAAAAATTAATTATTGCCAAAGAATCATGATGCTCAAGTGGCATTTTTCATCGAAGTTAATTAAAAACTAGTACCATTGGGAAGTGCTGCAGCTGCTTGTGAAAACGTTTCCATGCGCCATCATCTGGAAAAGCAACTGTGATCTGGACAGAGGAAAAAGAAACTGGCAACATTTACAATTAAAATTATGTTGATTGACTTCAGCTCATCTCTTAAATGGGTTGATTGATTTCACAAGAGCTACTTCTGAGAAGGTCAACTCGGTTGTCATCATTGCAGAAGTATGAGAAAATTAGTACCGAGAAATCGCACAAAAAAATGTAAATCGTAGAATACATCAATTTCAAGAACATTCAAATAATATGAAAATCGATTCCTGTAAGGAGATCCAAAAAGCAGCATCTTACATTGTCAGAATCGGGGAGTTGTTGGAGCCTATTCAAAAGCAACGGTATACCACTTTCAAAGCATGGTAAAATATTGTCACCAAAGTAAAATCTCTCCTGCAGTATGAAGAAAAAATTGAAATGGTCACACTAAGAATAAACATATTTATTGAAATATTACAGAAACCAATTTCATAGTATGAATGCATGAGAGAACAATAACCGAGTTACCAAAGAAATATTTTTGTACCCACCTGCAAGGCATGTATATCAAATATGACTAAATTAGTGGGTCCACCCCTTGATATAGGAATATTTGACAAGATTCTGGCCAGTGTAAATGCTGTGGCGACATCCCCTTCATCTTCCATACGCTCGGAAGTTCCCGTGGGGAAAAACGGCAGGACAAGAGTGAAAGATGATACAAATAATTTTGGCAGGGCGTAGATGATAGACAATTGCTCAAAAATGACTCCAGGAGAGCTAAATGAAGCTAGAAAAGCTACATGTTGTCCACGAACTCCTTGAGCATTTGATATAAATAAGTTGGGGAATCCGTCTTCAAACGCCCTGATTTAGGTTGGAACTATCAAATAAGACACTTTAAAATGGCATAAACCTTGCAGATCGTCAATATGTTTCAATAGTAAAAATAGACAAAGAAATCGATGTCTGAGAATACATTGTCTCCTAACATTTTCTTCATAAACAAAATAAGCAAACCCCCGCGAAATCAACTTAATAAAATGAAGATGCTGGTTTATTTGTTCACTCAAAGCTAAAAAGAATTCATGTTCAAAACAGGCGGCAATCATTTGGATCCTCCATGAGAATGCTGTGACTTAAGACGCATACGTAACAATTTAAGAGATAGCCCGAAATTTGAAATTCTTCGTAACATACGGGACAACAAGACTGCAATTATTGGTCATACTGAAGATCCCGTCTCACTAACATTTTTACAAAATCTCTTAACGTAACTAGAAAGAAAAGTTATCAGATTTACTAATGAATAAAATGTTACCTCCAACTAATGCTACGAAGCTCAATGGCGTCGGATTCAGCGGCTATTCTCTCAGCCAGATCCCTCATCTCAGAACAATGAAAAAGGCAAACCCTTTTGGAATTCTTAAGCGAAGAATTCATAGTAGAAGCCAAAGGAATTGAACTCGGAGGTTTGATTATAATATGAATTGGGTTGGTTGAAGAAACGCAGTCGACGGTCCAATTGTGGGGAACAGAAGATGGATTCATGATCTCGCAACGAAAGGAAGAGATAAGTTTTTTAAAGGGGAGAACCGAATTTTGGGTTTTTCTGGACGATGCAGAAAAGTGAGAGGATGGCGAAATGGCTGACATTGGTGTAGTCAACGGCGGTGACCGCCGCGTGCGGGGCGGAGTTGAATGAGGAAAGAGGCAAGCTATAAGCGACTTTCAGTTTTTTGTCGGCTGTAATGTATCACGGACGTGAAAATGATGGATAACTCGTAATGTCGGCTTTGCCGAGTAACTATCCTTTGTTTGTTGAGTTTTAATTTATATATAAAATTTTATTTAATTCAATATAATTTATTATTTCACTCATAATTTGTAACCACTTTTTAAATAACAAAGTGATTTTTAATAAAATAATAATATAATTCAATTTAAAATATTTATTATCTTGTGTGAAAAATTTTATTGGCTATTCGAATAATAATAATATATCAATTATATTAAATACATGTGCAATTTTTATGGCTTAGGGATAGATAGTGTTGGTAATTTGAAAACTAATTTGTTTAAACGGATAAAGATAGTGTTGTTTGATAAACGTGAATATTAATAGATCAAAATAGCAACAAATGACATCTATGATGTTACCTGGACATGAACGTAGTCATAAAATTTTCATCGTGTGAGCAAATTTTGTTTCGAGGAAGCGTCTTATAGAGTTATATTTCTAAAAAATTTTTTTTATAATTACTGTAAAGTGAGAATAGCATGTATCATAATCAAGATGTTAATAAAACTAACTATGTATCAACTATATATAAAGGAAAATTGGAATTAAAAAAAACAACTTATATTCAATCTAAATCATCTACTATCAATATATCATAAAATTTACAGATATTATTTCTATAATATTAGCTCGTAAGATCAGTTACAAAGTCATAAAATTATATTATTATATATCAGCAATGCGAAAACTTTAAGCTAAACAAAGACCTCTAAATTGCAAGAAATTGACACAAAAATTCATGTAGACATTTTATTGTGCATTTTTCAATCATTCATCACACGACAAATATTCACAACAAAATAAAAATCCCTTTAAACCAACCTATTTAATCACATTCAAGATAAAGAAATCTATAAAATCAAATATCATCTACCAAAATCAAGTTCAAAATTGCAAAAAAATATATTATTAAAAACATGCATGAAAATAAAATGCTATCACCAAGCAAAAGAGGAAAGACAATACCCAGGGCTAAAGGCCCTTTAGACCCACCCTCCATATTAAAAATACATTGGAGTTGGCGACGGTGCCTTTGGATACTTGAGTATCGGCAGCGATATTCTTGATCAAGAAGGCAGCGTCGGTCAGTTCTATGCTCCTGCTTTCGTATGCCGCAGTAGTTTTCTCCTCGCCTTTAAAAATGACAGTATATGAACCAAATTGAAGCACATATTTTGCTGTATATAACAAATATGTTTTCGTAGTTGATTATCGTTAATGTCTTAACATCTAAGAGAAGATATGATTCAAGTGGCCATATTTAAGTTGAAGCTGTGATCTCATACATGAAAAGAAAATGACCAGCTACCACTCTCAAAGCAAGTCATCAGTATAGGATTATGAATAACAATTATTTAGTGCTCCCACTCCCACTAAAAAGTCTTCTCTAAATGAGATAGTTGAACAGCCATTTGCGTAGTTTCTATAAAATGCCAATGCCCTAAATACTTTTATTTTATATGGATGGATTTATTTATGTTTACTTTATTATTACAATTTAATATTTGACATTATTTGCGATCTGAAAAATTACATAAATCCTTGTATGTTTTACTAAAATAGGCAGACCCAATAATTACTCCCAAATGGTTTCTTTCGGCCTTTCTAATTTTGTCTGACGTTTCAATTTACGTGACACCCCTACCACTGCCCTCTCGCTCCACCGACGTCCGCTGCCCCCAAACTCCGCCGCCGCCGCACCATCGCCGCTCCTCATGCTCATGAAGCAGAAGACATGGCCATGCAAATCGGACAGCCCTCACTTCATAGCTCTCCCTTTCATCAAAAAACCTCACACTTCGTCAAATTTCATCAAGTCCTCCAGAATCCATCTCTCATCCAAACCGAACCCGTCATCTTCCCCGTCTTCCTTGTACAAAGTCCCAGATTTCTCCGCGCTCCCTTACGATGTTCTCGCGAGAATTATGGCGTCATTCTCTTTGCCGGACTTGAGGGCAGCTTCCCTTGTTTGCAGAGCGTGGAGGGACGCGCTTAAGCCCTTGCGCGAGGCGATGGTATTCTTGAAATGGGGGAAGAGGTTCAAGCATGGGCGTGGGGGGATGAAGGCAAATTGGAGCAAGGCTTTGGATTCTTTCTTGAAAGGTGCGGCGCGTGGCTCTACGCTTGCTATGGTTGATGCGGGTCTGATTTATTGGGAATTAGGTAAAAGGGAGGAGGGGATTTCTTGGTATAGAAGAGCAGCCGAGCTTGGCGATCCAGCTGGACAGTGTAATTTGGCTCTTTCGTTTTTGCAAGGTACTTTGTTTAAAATCGCTTCCTTTCTTGAAACGTTCCCTATTTGTATATCAATTTATTCTTTTATCTTTTTTTTTTGGGCTTGATGCTTGAGTTTGATATATTTTTGTTGCTTGTTAAATTTATGGAAATTTATTTCGTGCCTCGTGGGCTCAATTTGAATTGTGAATTTGGAATTTGGTTGATACTCTTTATCGTCTAGTTAGAAATTCCTGCCTCATTAAGAAATGTGACAGGAATGTTTGGTTGGATGGGTCAAAATGTGGATTGGAAGGAGGCTATGCATTGTTGGAAGGAAATGGATGAAAATCAAAAAGTGGATTGCCGGTGCCTCAATACCAGCAATTTTCTGCAATATGAAGTTTTAGGAGTATTGAATTTTAATCAAGCGACAGTTTAAGTCGCCGTGGTGGTTTTAGTGGTATATATCTAAGGCAAGGCAAGGGGTCGCCTTTTACTTTCTTTTAACACAAAATTAAAGTAGAATTGCTGTTGTTTGTGGAAGGATCAGAATTTTTTTTTTCCTTGCCCTTCTTGTCCGTGTACTGAAACCATTGTTTGATGAGTTTTGAATAATTCAAGATTATTTTATGGCTTTCATATTTTCTGCGTCTTCCTTTGATGCCAATGTACGGCTTGTGATCATGATTTTGAGTATTTTAAGATGGACTGTTGACTAGGAAGAAAATTTTAGCATGCCTTTGTGGTGGTGTTGTGGACTTAATATATAGGTAAAATGTTAGCATCCGATTATCAACGTTGTGCTAGAAATCTTTTTCGTTGCCTTTTATTCTCAGTCAGTAAAAAATGAGTGATCAGTAAAAAATGAGTGATCTTGCAAATGGTCTTATTTTTTCTTTTCTTTTTTTCCCGAATGCTAAATTTCATAGTTACATAGATGCATTTAGTGATATTGAACATGAAAATAAAGTGCAATGTTAGTGATTCCACTTTCAGTGTTGTCTTGTTTGATTATCGAAATGCAAATCTTAACCCAAGTTGTTTCGAGGAAGAAATTTTTAGATCGGGGAGAAAAAGATATCCCAAGTAATCCAAGTTTTTTATGCTTGCATCTGTCTATCCGATGTCCCGAATTGCTGCGTTTATTTACTGCAAAATATATATAGTTTCGATGCTTGAATGAAAAATAAAAATATATTAGCACTCTCTGCCAGGAAGTACTAGTACTTATTTTACCAGTCAGTGTCATTCCCTTCACATTAAAACAGTACTGATTCGTGGAACTGAAGGATAAAATTTGGATAAATGGTCTTGACCACTTTCGTGTTGATAATAGCCATTTTTCCTTGTAATGAGGCTTCAAAAATCCAAAATGTTAGTCGGATGATAGATAAATTTGATTGCTTTCGCCATCAGAGATCTGATGGACTTGATTTTGTTAATCATGTTTTGAAGATCATGTATGATGCAGCTAATCCTCCGAACACGGAAGAGGCAGTTGAATGGTTACACAGGGCTTCCTTCGCAGGCCATGTTCGGGCTCAATACCAACTTGCACTTTGCTTACATCAAGGTCGAGGAGTTAAACCAAGTCTCCAAGCAGCGGTATCATTTGGCACATCTTTACTTCTATCTTTCCTGATCTAATTTTTTGGCCAATGGAGTACATACTGCTAGATTTGATTTTTTGAAATTATCTCATTTTCTTTCCAATTATTTTAGTCACGCATCTCATTTTTTTACGTTGATTCATCCGACTCTTCTCTCTATGGACTATTTAATTTTGACAGTCCCGTTGGTATCTGAGAGCTGCTGAAGGGGGATATGTACGTGCTATGTACAATACATCTCTCTGCTACTCATTGGGTGAAGGTTTAGCTCAATCCCATAGGTTAGCAAGAAAATGGATGAAGAGGGCCGCTGATCGTGGCCACAGCAAAGCTCAGTTCGAGCATGGACTGTGTCTCTTTTCCGTACGTAGCCGACATCCTCTATAATCATTCATGAGAATACTTTCACTGTTTCGCATGGGTTCATTAGCTGGGTAGATACCTCCTAATTTATTGGAATACTATCTTTTTTCTTTCTAAATAAAAGACCGCATTTTACCAAGACCGCTAGTGGTGTAGTGGCATAAATTTCATCCAATAGAGGAAAGGAGTGGGTTTGATCGCACGTAAAAGCAAAAACTCCCAACCCTCATTGTAATAATAGATAAATAAAGACCATTTCATTATCTCTCTCCATGCCATCACTCGGTAGCAGCATGATACCTGATCTATATAAGTATATCAGAATATGTATTCATTGAGATTCACACTACTACTTGGACAGGAAGGGGAGATGCTGAAGGCTGTGGTGTACCTAGAGCTGGCAACGAGGGCTGGCGAGAGGGCTGCAGCTCATGTGAAAAACGTTATACTCCAGCAACTTTCTGCAACGTCGTTTGATAGAGCAATGTTTCTTGCTGACAATTGGCGTGCTTTGCCTTCCACTCGCTGAATCTTTATTTGACACTTTTACTTGCGTATTTCTTACTTAGCATAAGTCTTTATGATGTATATACTGAGTTGCATCTACTGAGAATAGCCTGTGTAATGTTAATTGTATGAAACTTGATCTTTTCAACTGGGTGTTTCTATGGGTAAACTGCAATAGATAAGGTCTGTGCGACAACGGGCAATCTTATTACTTGGGATCTACTCGTACTCAATCCAGTATTATGTTATACTCGAATTCATCCATCATATGTATAAAGTTGCTCCAGCGTTAAATGCTAGAAATGTTTAAGTTATTCTTTTGGGTAGACTTGTAATCTTACGTAATAACAGTTCAAATAAAACTTTGAAAATATGAACTTTACATCTCGGGTTCGAGTAAATCAATGAGCAGTGAAACCAAGACAAACATATTCATACACAACACGAAAGCAGCTGGATTTTCTTCTTACGTCTGTTTACTGTGTTTCATTAGTTTTTAATCACGAGCTTGATTAAAATGAAAGATTGCATATTTACTCTGTTTATTAGTTATAAGAATTAATGTACCATAACAACTACAGGACGAGGGGCATATAGGAAGCTAAAAGTGGAATGATTGGATAAAAAAGATGCTGGAAGATGTCGAGATGGTAGAAAAGTAGGAGGAGGCTCGAGAAACCTTGACACTAGAAGAAGCATCTTCAGATCAGAACAACATAGAGGTAGAGGCGATGAGCAGCCTATGGTGCTCAGAAAGCAGAACAAACATAATGAGATGTGGTGAATCACATTCACCGCCGAGGACGCCCATGTACTTCGTAATTTGCCTAAAAGAGTCAAGTCTGGCTACGGAGTCTTGTGAAAGGTACTGAAACAAGAACTACTCTCGCGGTTAGCCGACACTCATCGGGACTGCAATACAATCCATTTCACAAAAGCTACAAGAAGCAGAAGAGAAAGTGATAAACATGTGCTTTCTGTTGCCAATTATCAAACAATGGAATTCGAAAACCTTTAGCAACTTTAGCAAAATTAAACAATAGCTCTTCCCAATTCAATCCCCTTCCTATATACAAAAACCTCACAAACCTTACTTAAAACTGCCTTGTATTAAGCACACCCAAGTAGGACTGATGAAACACACAGCTTGGATGGTATATCGCATGGGGGGTATCAGTTCTCTCAATCCAGGATGATGAACAATAAATGCTCGGTCCACCCCCTCCAAACTATTGTGTACCGATCTTTCCAAGTCGTCACTCTTTCCAGCACGAATCGCAAGATAACAGCGAAGAATGAGACCATGCAAAAGTGCCCTTCCATCTCCCTCAACAGTCCCATTAGAATTTAGATGTGGGACGCCTGTAAAGTCAATAATTGTCTTAGAATGTTCTACACACAGAAAGTTCTCGGAAGACTCAAACTTCACAAGTAAACAGCGGCTTCTGTTGCACGTCCGGATTCTTGTTGGTTAAGTTGACCAACCCTTGTCTCCCTTGCTGGAAATGTTCGAGCCAAGTAACCTATAGCCCGTATAGCTGCAAATTGCAACGTTGGCTGAAAAGAAGAGTTATTCACCTTAAGAAGCTGGCCTACAACTGCCTTAGCAGCTGGGGAATTTGTCTTGAAAGTCTCTCTCCGAAGGTCTGCATTAGATTCAGCCGCAGCAGTTATCTCCGTTATTGTCATCAAGCAATTACTCAACAACTCCCCCTCTTCCGTCTCAACAAGCTTAGCCAAACAAAGCAACCCTTTAGTCACCGAGATCCTCCGACTATTTAACACAAGCCCCCTTGCCCCAACATCCATAAAGCCTCTGCACAACTAATTTTAAGCATGAGTATCACCTCTGGCTTCTCATTTTCCCTCTCATTCTGATGATTACCTCTAACCGAGTAATGGGTATGCAAAGGAGATGATCCCATCCCTGGCTTGTATATATTCGTCTTTTCAAATTCTTGGTTAATCTGGACGATAGAATGAATATTTTGTTTCCCAACTTTGAGCTTAGGATAATCAATGAATAAATCAAAGATAATATCGTCACAAGCGGCCTAATCACATTCTCTTTATCAGCCATTCTCGCCACTAACTTTGCCACCCTTATTTGAGCCAAGATTGGCTGGTATAAAGTACGGTGGCTGCTGCAATTTGGCCTTCTGCTGAGGAGCTATCTTTTAAGAGCTTTAGTAAAGGCAGAACTCCCCTATCCTTTAAGAGCTAAAGAAGCTAATTCATTGGAAAATGCTTCACACATGATTCAAAACTCCTATATAAACATGTATTCAATAAATCCATTAACATGGATAACCGGGAGGTCATTATCATAGATAACCTGGAGCGTTTAACTTTGATTATTTTATCAAAATAATTGATCCTTGCTAATATAAAGGCTATTTCATGCGTGTGAAGCTTAATGGTTTATGTATACATGCAGACTCTAGTACTATCACCAGGTGACTCATAGAACTAGAAAAAGGTCCAACTCGTTAGCATTCATTGCCCTTCCGTGATTCCAAGCTACCCTGTTAATTAGCATATATGGTTTATTTATTTTTTTTACATAGATATTATCTTTCTATCGGATTTTCCACAAATAGTTAACAGATTATGGTTTCTGGAGCATAGTTATGATTCTATGATAGCATTTAGTGAAATCTATGCACCAAATGATTCCTTTGTATTCCATTCTTTTGTTAGTTTTAGCTATAAATTTGTTTCGTATCTATGTTGGCAGGGTGGAGAACTCTGTTCACTTCGATATGATCTGACAGTTCCATTCGCTCGATTTGTTGCTATAAATGGTTTAACATCATTCAAAAGGTATCAAATTGCAAAGGTATACCGATGGGACAATCCATCGAAGAGACGATAGAGAGTTCTATCAGTGTGACTTTGATATTGCCGGTCAATTTGAGAAAATGGGGCCAGACTTTGAGGTTTTAAAAATATTGACAGAGTTGCTGGATGAGCTAGATATTGGGGATTATGAGGTAATTAAGGTTGTAAAAGTAAGACTAATTACCCTAGAAGCTGGCACAAATAAAATCATACCTGGTAAATGTCATTTGTTTTTGTTGCTTGGCTCACATACGTTCAATATCTAAAAGTCCTCTTTCATAAAAATCTCTACGTAGTTTTTAAGAAATTTTTTAATGCTTAAATCTAAATTACAATTGTAATTTTTCCAGGTTAAGTTGAATCACCGGAAGTTGCTCGATGGAATGTTGGCAATTTGTGGAGTGCCACAAGCAAAATTTAGAACTATTTGTTCAAGTATCGACAAGCTAGACAAGCAGACATTTGATCAGATAAGGAAAGAAATGGTGAGTGTGAGGATCTTGCTCTCATTTATTGTTTCCATAGTTCCTCCAAGTGGTGTTAACATTAACTTCTATTGTCCTGATTTGGCCATCACTGGTTTGGGAGGATTTTAGAGCATGTTTTCTAGTAAATGCTGAGACATATCACCCATTCTTATGTTACTTGCGTAGGGAGAAGAAAAAGGTCTAACTAAGGAGATTGCAGAGAAAATTGGAACTTTTTGTTAAACAAAGGGGATCACCGGTGGAATTATTGACCAAGCTAAAACAGGAAGCAATGGGTTATTAACAAACGGTGAAGCTGAGCTTGCTTTGGATGAATTGGAGATTTTGTTCAAAGCTCTGGAGAAGTCCAAGTGTAATAAAAAATTAGTTTTTGATTTGAGTCTTGCAAGAGGTTTGGATTACTATACTGGAGTCATTTGTATTTTCAAAATTCTGTAATATAACTATTCTTCATCTTTGGCATGTTTATCTAAAAATACCTGTTGGCATATTTATCTATAAAAACCTGCAAACACTTGTCCTTGGATATAAAAATATGCATTCATCTTAATGGGAAATGCATATTTATTGTTCTTTTTTTTTTTTTTGCCCTTAACAAGCTCCCCCTTCTTATATTTGTTTTCTTTTTTGTTATTGCAAGTTCCTTCCAGAATATCTGTATTAAAGCATTTATCTAGAGATGGGTTCAATTGCTGCTGGTGGACATTATGACAATCTCATTGGCATGTTTGGACGAAGCAGGTTCCTGCAGTTGGAATCAGCTTAGGATTTAGGAATAGAAAGAGTATTCACTATAATGAAGCAGCTACAAAAAGATAAAAATCTGGTATAAACTGTTAATTTCTGTCATGAACTTCAACTTGCACTAGATTTTTAGAATATTTCACGTCAATTGCAAATTCATTTGCTCAACTTCCTGCTGTGGTATTACCCTAGTTTTGTGATTACTTTTAAAACTGTAAGGATATTGAATTCTCTCCCGTCTGGAAATCCGAGTGACTGAAACTCAGGTCCTAGTGAGCATTCTTGGTGATGATTTATCCTTGGGTGCAGAATTATGGAGTGAACTAATTGGTAATTTCATACTTAGTCTATTAATTAATAATTAGTATTAATTAACTGCATTTTATGGTCATGTTTTTATGCTTTTGACTTTTTTTCCTTATCTATTTTTCATTATAATATTTAATTATATCATATTTCATTAAAAAAAATTTATTTCATTGTATATACGTATAATTACCCTTCACATGTTTACTTATTTCAATTATCAATGAACATATGTGATCATTTCACACTTAGTCTATTAATTAATGATTAATATTAATTAACCACATTTCATGGTTGTTGTTATGTGCTTTTGACTTTTTCCCTTATTTTTTTCATTATAATATTTAATTATGTCATATTCATTCTATTTCATTTTTTAAAAAAATTATTTCATTCTATATACATATAAATGTATGGATGTGTTTACTCAATTCCATTATCGAGTTTGATATTGTTTGATGAGATGCGAAATTTATTTTCTGCTATAAAAAATAATATATGATATAATTATTATAATAAATATAAATTATAATGATCATTGATTAACATCTGTCAAATTATTAGAGTTTTTATATATGATATTTTAACATATTTATTTATTTATTTATATCGAAATAAAACTAACTAATTCAATAAATATAAAGAATAACATATTTTTGCAAGTTTATTTCTTTCGTTATATTTCAAATTTTTATGAGAAAATCATACCGATTGTTTAAAAATTATATTTAATACTTATTGTACGAGTTTATTAGATTTTATTTGATATTTACCATATAATCTTATTTAAATGTGTATGTTATTACATATGTTGACTTATTTATTATTTTAAAATTATATTTAACAAGAAATTAATAATCATCGATGTAGTTTATAAAAGATCAATTCTGATATAAAATTCTAAAAACAAAAGGTAAAAAAATTATGTAGGTGTTTAAATATTATTTAAATGGAATATTATGACTCATATTTTACTATCAAGATTATTAATTCATTAGTTTTGATATTATTTTGACGAGTTAGTCACAATATTTTAAATTAATAATTATTTATCATTAGTGTGTTTAATTTATGTAAATCATGATTTATGCATTGATAAATTCCATAATTTGATTGATTTTTAGTTTAATGTGCTTTATACGTGGTGTTTGGATATATATTTTTTAAAAATTTGTTTCGGTTCATTGGGTTCTATATATTGTGCTAATTATAATTTATTACATAACATAAAATTAATAGCTTGAATTTTAATTTGGCAAAAAATTCGAAATTTAATTATACAAGTTCTTGATAAATTTATTCGTCTAATATTTAACAAAATGATTCAAATAAATTTTTTAAAAATCAAATATTTAATTTTTATCGTATAATTGATATTTAACGTTAGTGAAAACGCATTGATCGGGGCCCAGAATCCAGGACTTCAGCATATCACCTTAATAAACAACACCACAATTACCAAGATCAGATTATCATTTGACATTTAAGATATATACATACACATTATCCTTTTTTTTCTTTTTCAATCATTTTTAACCAAGTGAAGCTTATGAAACCCACACTGCTTTTAATTAGGTTTATTAGTCATCTATTCTATTCTATTATATATTATATATATTATATTAAGGTTGAGCACATGATAGTAACCTACCTAGAAGACACTAATTTTTTCTTCCAATTTTACCCTTATATAATACTAATATTACACTTTTGTTTTTTGTTTTTTTTTGTTTTTTTTAAATTTCAACATACTTTTATTTTTATTTTTTTATTTCAACGATTCAAATATCAATTTAGTCACTCCATAGATTGTCAAATTACAGTTTAGTTCATCGATAATGATAAAAAAATATTTGTACACACACGCATCGCGTATACACAATAACTAGTGTCTATTATGGCTCAAAAAGATAAATGGATGACTGGCCAATACATTTTGGACAAACGCTAATTTCAAATTAATATAGGGCTACATTTAAAATATTATATACGTACAGAATCGCAATCGAATTTTTCCTTCATTAGGAAATAAACCCTAGTTCGTCTGCCATCGCAAAACCTCAGCTTTGCGGTGGTGTTCCGCAGTCAGGGCATTCCGACAACCATTGCTGTCAACCAATTGGTGGAAATTTAACCATTTACGAGCTATACTTCTCATACTACCCACTATAAAACGTGAAAAATGCAGCACGACGAGGTCATATGGCAAGTCATCAGGCACAAGCATTGCAGTTTCATGGCCAAGTAAACGTTTTTCTGTTTTTACCCTAAAATTGTAACCGACGTTTGAGTTTTTTTTTTGTTATGATCTTGATGTGTGGTTTTTTTTTTCCTGTTGATTTCGTTGGTGTATTTTACTGATAGAATCGAAACTGGGATATTCTGTCGAAATCCTTATAATGTGACGGGTATTTGCAATCGGAGCTCCTGTCCTCTCGCTAACAGTCGCTACACCACCATACGCGACCATGAGGGTATGTATTTGTGCAATTAATGATAGTACATCTGTATGAGTTTCTATATTCTGATCCGTTCCAGTTATTCATTTTGTTGTGGGATGTATGGTTTTTTTTTTCGCAGGAGTTTTTTATTTGTATATGAAAACTATAGAAAGGGCGCATATGCCCAATAAATTGTGGGAAAGAGTTAAATTGCCGAGAAATTATGAGATGGCCCTTGAAACAATTGACAAGCACCTGGTATTGAATCATTTCACTGATCTGATTTTGCTGTGATGTTTCATGTTTCTCACAATTCCTGAACATCAATTGCTGTTGATTTTGACAGATGTACTGGCCGAAACTACTTGTACACAAAACAAAGCAAAGATTAACTAAGATGACACAAATGCGTATTCGCATGAGGAAACTTACCTTAAAAATAAGGTTCACACTTTCTTTACCCAAATGCAACATTTTAAGCATTGGAAGATGTAATCTGCTAGTGATTCTCTGTTCAAATTGTGTGGAGACTTTTAAATTTTGGTTTTTTTTTTGTTTGCCTGTGGCCCTTCGTAGCGTTAGATACTTGCATTCATGTAATTTTATGGTGGTAGCCTTCGGTTTAGCTAACTTAAATTGAACTCCATTTGTTCTCCATTTTAGTGGTAATGCATGTTTAAGCATTCTCTCCACTCTCCCTTGATTAATGATGAGTAATGCATCGTTTATCTTTGATATACTTTTAACGTGGTGTCATATGTACAGAGAGAAGATCATGACAACACCTAGGAAAGAAAAGAAAAGAGAAGCTCGAAGAGAGGAAAAGGCTCTGAAGGCAGCAGTATTAGAGAAAGTCGGTATCCTAATACAGTATTGCTTCCCTGCATAATGTTTTACATATTTTTGTGTTGGGGGTGTGCCTTGGGGAAACTAAAACTAATACCTCCTTGCAGAATATAGAAAAGGAGTTACTTGAACGCCTGAAGAAAGGAGTTTATGGTGTCATCTATAATTATCCTGTAGACAAGTACAACGAAATCCTTGATAAAGAGGCTGTAAAAGATACTGTTAGTGACTATGAAGAAGAAGAGGTAAGCAAAATGGGTGGTTGTTCATCCAGGTGATTATTTGGTTCTCCATTTGAGCAAGATTTTATTGTTGGTATGTGCAGGAACCTATGATAGAATATGTTGAAGGATACGAGGAGCTTGAAGAGGAGGAGGACATGGAAGATTTTGGTGCATGTTGCGTTCAGAGAAGCTGAAATGGATGATGATGCTGGTAAAATTTCTCGTGGCTTTGTTCTTTGCTTAAAAAAACGTGTCAGTCGAGCTTTAAGAGTGGTAGATTCCTACAAATGGATACTTGATTTTATTTCTTTTGTGAAGCATCAATGCCTTTGATTTGTAGATCTTCAATTGCTTAGCTATTAGTTCTTTTTGAAAATACAGATGTTACGGATGAAATGGACGATGATATCGAAGAGACCCTGGTTGTTGAACATAAGAAAGGAAGAAAGGATTCTGCACAAAAGCTGGATAAAGAACACGGAGACAAGTTGAAGAAGAAAGCAAAAGTACTTGTTGAGGTAAGTTACGACTCTAGTATTTTCTATTTTCCTTATATCTACTCCCTTGATTCCCCTTATACTACGTGTTTGTATATTTCATTCAACGTCCATAGGAAAGTAATTGCTTCTAACACTATACTGTGTGTTCTAGGTTGAGCACGAAGATACAAATGAAAGACTAAGAGCTGTACTGTGAAAGTCTTATATATCAGTTCAAGTTCGATTATTGTCACACAATTTCCGAGGCTCCAATGAATTAACTATGGCTTGCTGGCTTGGTAAACTATGTAAAGTCAGCGGAGAGTAACTGATATTGCTAAGTTTCACGAATTTGTAATTCGAATGGGCCTCTCGTCGACTCATCGCACCATTTTGATTAGTTTGGAGTCGAAGCTCTTAACGTAATCAAAGACCTATCCCTTTGTTGAAAGGGAAAAATTTGTGGGACTGTTATTTTGTATATCCAAGCTGTTGAAGGATTAAGTTATCTGACGTTCCCAAATTTATTAATTTTTCTTTTCAGCTCGATGAAAACATTATTAATGGTCAGATTTTAGTGTGCCTAAAAAGTTATCCACATAAATAGAAGATGATGAAATTTCGCAATTTGGACGTATAAATTCGTTAAAGAAAAATCAAAACTGTGATTATTCTATTTAGTAAGTATGTCTTGAAAATGTAGAAACAAGGGAAAGAATCAATCCCTGGATGGTAACACCCTACTTCGACTAAATCTGTAAAATAATGAATTTGAGATTTGTTAATTTGTTTAAATAGACAAATTCCAATGTTAATATTAATTATGATAGATTTAATATATATATAAGATTGATGTAATATATTATTTTTCCAAATCAAAACCATCGAGATTACTAGATGAGTGTGGTCCTCATTCCCCTCGTACATAGATTATGATAACCTCTACAAATTGTGCTGAGAAAAGCCAAGGCAAACGCCGCCCCTTTCACATTCCTTTATTAATGGTTCGCTTAATTTAATCAAAACATTAAAAAGTAATTGTGTTAAGATATACTAACTAATGTTTCAATTTTGTTGATTTCGATTTTAAATATAATATCAATAATTTTAAAAAAATAAAATATGATCCAACTTTCAGCGATTAAGAGTACATATACATATATATATATATATATAAATAAATTTTTCGATCGAGAATGGAAATGCAGAGAGCAGCACTAGAAATTAAATCCATGATTGATAATGAAGAGACAAAACTGATGAGAAAATTAAAAGGATATGGACCATTATATATTATTATAGCTGGTTGGCAGGCTCTATTATATGTATGTAAGATGTATATATGATGGAGTTAATTTGCCGTGAATTAAAGTTTTTTTGCTGAATTTGGAGACAAATTCTTCAGGGGAAATTAAACCTGCAAATATCGCATGCCAACATTTCAGAGTTGCCGGGACACTCGAATAAAATATTATTATATTGTAAGTCCCGATTATATATATATATATATATATATAGATGTGTACGTACAGTGTACCTCCATCGATCACACAACTTGTAATGATCACATGATTTTATCAGTAATTGGTAATATACTCTGTTATTGGCAGTACATATATAAACATTATATTCAAGATAATTAAGTATATAATAAAAATATAATAGAATTTTATTAAAGAGTCGTGAATTTTCGATTCTTTGAAATATTAAGTTTGTCAATAAAAAACTTTTTTTTTTTATCAATATCAAGAAAACAACGTAACTATGGTATCGGTTAGAAACTTATATAAAATATTAAATATTTACTAGCAACAAGTTTTTGAGATATGTCTATAATGGTTGTGCAACTGTATATGTATCTAAATTAGTGGTCAATTGTGAGCTAGTAATAATGATAGAAATATTTCATAACCCACAAACCGTAGAGATTTAGGCTTGTATGCTAAACAATTATATTAAATAAATTGTGTATGATTAGAAGAAGAAAAGGAAGGAAGGCTTTTTCACTTTTGCATTGATTTTGAATGATCTGACGGTATCTTGCTCTTGTCGTTAGAATCTAGTCCAACTTTATTATTGTTCCCCTACGGTGTTATGCATCATTTATTCTGTGCTTTTAATGAAATCGCTTTTTTGTCTCATCATAATTCATAACTTACCAGCTTTTTTATGAATCTTACCATTATTTTCCATAAGAATTTGTAATTACAAACCCCACTCATCCGTTTCTTCAATAGCACGTAGCTTGTTTCATACTAAAGATCGAAGGTCGAAATAAAAAACGTGAACTAAATAGAAATTTTTGTTATTTATAAATTTAATTTCGTTAAACCGGCCAAATAGAAATTTGTATGTTAATTTGGACTATGAGTAGATCTCTTGTGAGACGATCTTACGAGTGAATTTTTATCTGTGACTGTGAGATGGATCAACCATACCGATATTAACAATAAAAATCAATACTCTTCACATAAAAAGTAATATTTTTTCGTGGATGACTAAGATATCTGTCTCACAAAATACGACATGTGAGACCGTTTCACACAAGTTTTTGCCTTAGAATAGTTAAATACAAAATTTTAAAGCCATTTAATTTAATTTAAATTAATGAGAGAGACGTTTGAGCCCAGCTTAGTAGATGCTATCCACATGGATAGTTGTTTCATCCACTAAGCGCACTTAACACGTGTAATGAGTGATGAATCACGATCTCTATCTCATCCATACATCATGATTGAATGATTGATCATGATTTGTGTCGGGTGCATAACGATACTATTTATGTGGATATCATAAACAAAACATTTGAGTCCTTAATATCGAATTTTTTTTATTAATAAATATCTTCGATATTCATTTTTGCCTACGATATTTAGATCGATGTATATTAATTGCATGCGTGTGTCCTTCCCTAGCTTAATTGAGTTACGAATAAATGAAAATCCTCTTTTCCTGACTGTAATTTCTCATTATAAATACAGCATTCTTCCTCACCCTTAACCACAAAAACTGAAAACTTTGCGCAATTTCAACCTTACTCTGACCAATTCTTTGCTGATTTATACACTAAAATCAAGAACTAATGGAAGAATCCTTGAGAATGCTTCTCAACACAGACTTTGAAACACATCATCTGCCACCCACCTCCGCTGTCCCAAAGCGTTGCACTACCAACAAGAGGTCCCAAAAAGACAGCGCTGCCATCTCAACCGGTGGCACAGCAAGGTACCGAGGTGTCCGCCGGAGGCCCTGGGGCCGATATGCTGCTGAAATAAGAGACCCTCAGACCAAAGAGAGGCGGTGGCTTGGAACTTTCGACACGGCGGAGGCGGCTGCGTATGCTTATGACTCTGCTGCCCGTGCCATGCGCGGGGTTAAGGCGAGAACAAATTTTGCTTACCCTACGTATCCAGCTGATCATGCAGAAAATCTTGCGAAAATTACGTCTCAACCCTCCATCTTTGGTTCTTGTTCAAATATTAGATCGACTTGTTATGGAAACCCTGATGTTGATTTCAGTGGATATTCCTCGTGTAGAAGTGATGATCACAGTAATTCACTTAACATGCTTCTGCACAGTTTATACTTTAACCCCTCGAATACCAACTACACCAATTCTTCTTGTTTCGACTTTCCACTGCAAGAACAAATGTCTTCGAATTTTCTGAGCAACTCTTTCTCCTCAGCTCAAAGTGCTTTCATGGGGTCTTCTTCTTCTTCAATGAATCTGTCACGTGTTACATCCACTCACGCTAATAGTGCAAACCCTACCGTAACCATCCAAAATAATATTTCTCCAAATTTAGCCAAATTGGAAAATCAAGAAAATATCAGCTCTGAGATGATAACAAGTAATGATCATGAAGCTTATAATTGCATGGAATATTTTCCTATGGAGAGGTCCGATACAGGTTTGTTACACGAAGTTTTACATGGATTTTTCCCGAAACCTAAGACCGTGGTGAAGTCTGAGCCACCGCACAATATGTGCAATTCAATCCATCCTCCTCCGCCAGTGCTGCTCCAAGTTTCGATGAAACAGGAGCAGGTAGTAAAAGGTTCCAAGGCTTCCGAGATTGATAATTTTCCACAGTTTGAGAGCTTTAAATCGAACTCTACGCCTTCCTCGTGCAATGATTTTTCATCGTATGGAATAATGGGAGCCGGAGACGTTTTTCAGTATCAAGAAGCTTTAAATTTGTTTGCATGGTGAAATGCAGAATGGTTGAGTTCGTCTGTTGGTCATAGAATAAAACACCTTTTAGCTTATATATCTTTGTTAATCAAAAGAATGAAAATATTGGTGGTTTTTCTTAAGGTAATAGGCCTCTTTGTTCTTTAGATTTAGCCAAGAAAATGAGGATTGTGTTCCATTAGTTCTCTGTATTAATGTAATTGATGAATGGTTTAGTTAATCATCGTAAGTACTTGCTGTTGTTTGCATGTATGAATTTCAAATTATTTAACGTGAAATTCAAATTTACTAATTTTCATGAATAGTAATTGTGAAGGATGATTACGATCGAGCCCACCAATTAAAATTATTTGCCTCCATCAATTAAAATTGTACTACAAAACTAATTAATGTGTGTATATATATATATATATATATATAAATACTGTCACAAAAACCACGAAATCCGTGTGCTTTCACAGAGATTTAGGGACGTTTTCTTGAATTGACCTCCAAATTGTAAAAAGGCGTTGTTATCATCCTTTTGCCATTTGTATATTCAAAGATTTCTCTAATCTTTAGCATCGATCTCCATTAATTTCCAATAACTAAAAATAGAGATTTATTTAAGAATGAATTTTTTCTTTTTCAAAATAATCTTTGCAATAACTAAGTTGATATTTTATTATTTTTGTATGTTCATAGATAATTATTTTCTTGAATTAAGATATGATATATTCAATTAAATAAATAATTTTTTTAAAATAAATATATGTTTTGTGCACGTGGCCTGTGTACTTGGTATGCTAATTATTATTTGTGCTTACTTGTACATTATTTATTTGTTTACGAATATATTTTTGAGAAAAATAGAGTGAATTTAGGGGTTGATAGGCCCAAATATTCCCAGCCTGCAAAGGATATAACTTGGCCTAGAACTGCCACCCGTTCAGCACAAGAGAGGCCCCGTATCTTTCTTCTTGTTTATTTATGATTATTAAATTAATTTTATTTATCTTTGGTATTCTCGACTGTTATTGTCAATTCTTCATTCCCATTTATTTATTTTTGTGATTTCAAGAATTTTTCCGGGGTTGTGAATAAATTTATAGTTTGGAAATAATTCTTTTGGCGATTTGTTACTGCTTTTTATCCAGGTGGTTGAAATTTGTCGTGTGCAGCGACCCCAATTGGGTTTAATCTAACTTCAATGTTTCGTTTTTGATCTTTAAATTAAGAGAGGGGGTGGTGGTAGTTTTAAGATATTGAGAAGGTGCTGGTCACCGATATTGGTGCCTTGTATCAAGATTTTTGGGAAAAGGTATATTTGATGGCTGAAGGGGGGTCTTATTATTGTTCCAAGAAGTCTGATGATTTATGCGGTAATGCCTGTGATCAGGTCAGGTTTTTCTTTCTCTTTCTTTTTCTTCGGATTGGATTCGTTATGTAGTAATCAAAATTTGGTTTTGGATAAAGTTTGATTCTTGATCATTAATGTCTCTGATATTTTTGGATTCTATGTTTTGCTGTGCGTGTGGTTTTTTGCTCTTGGGGTAAGAACGATGGGTGAAAGATCGTAGAAATCTTAAATTTGTGATCAGGTTGTCTTTGCTGAAGTTTTGGAAGGAGAGATTGGGTTTAAGCTTCGATTAGATAGTGTTACCATGGACTAATGCAGATCGAAAGTCCCTTTTTGGGTGTCTATGGAGCCAGAAACCTGAGCACTAAGTTTCATGATCCGCTGTTTTTCTTACTTGTTTAATATGTAGGCAAAATTTGGGATTTTGTGCTAATTTTGCTTTTGATTAGTTTTGCTAAATGTAATCTTGTTTTCCATTGATAAATTTTATGATTTATTTGTGTGAAGTTTAAAACTTCAAAGAAACCAGTTCGTACGTTGTAGGCATGCATTATCCTTTTATTCTACCATTCAATGAGCTGCGTGGTCTTTATCAACGTCATTTCACAGTGGAGAAAAATTTCAATTTCTGTGGTGCTTTTTATCCGCAGGACTCAGGGCGAAGCTTGATCATGTCAAGATTCAGATGTAATTTGCCAGTGCTTGATATCAAAGCCTTGTTCTTTCTATTCTTGTTGGTACCGACTTGTGTCTTGGTTATATCCATTTATCTATCTGTAACTTGTAAAATTTGAAGGATCAATTCCAATGGAATTGTAATAAGCTTTTTCTGCATTTTCCAACCGATTTTTGAACATCCCCCACTCCCTTGTACACCTCAATCTCACCTAGAACAAATAAAACAAAAACCAAATTGGATTTTCGGACAAAACATATACATACAAATTGGAGCTAATATGACAATCAAGGATCAAGATTTCGAGAGCAAAATGTAGAGTTATAAACATATTTATCAGTTGTCAAAGTAAGGCATGTTCTGGTTGACATGTCAATAATAGTTAAACTAGTATGAATGCATACCCCTTGCCATGGAGCTTTTCCTTCTTCTGCCACCCCCTGTTATAAAATGAGACCAGATTAAGTTGAGTCACATTTACGATTGTGAGGAAGTTATAATATTATAATGTTTTTTTAAAGCTTAGGGCTCAAGGTTTGTTACCTGGTCTCCTAATGAAGGAACAGTGTTGTGAACAATCCATTGGGCATCAACAACTCCGATTTTTTCGTGAGCAGGCTACAATGAAAGCATATTAATAGTCAGATGCCAAAAAATATTAGACCAAAAAATAAGCCCATTGAAATGGTAGAGCCGTCTTGACAGAAAGATACAAGACCAACCTCAACACATTTTTGGAGGGCGAAGTCGAGACCCCATCCATGGACCAAGTCATTCTGCAATAAGCATATGGAGGGCAGTAAATGCGAAGACTGGGGGGAAAATGAAGTGACTTGAGGATTCACGAAATAGTAATGATGATGAAACAAAAACGACAATCACCTGAATCAAATGCCATGCACAACGCCATGCCTCCCGAGAAAAGACAGGAGCCATGATTTCTACAAACCTGTGTTAGAATGCAAAACAAAATTGGCACCGTAACCTAAAAAGAAATACAATCTGATAAAAATATGCGGCGTTGGGATTCTTACGCTGCACAGGGGGGCAACTGCTGGTTAGAACACCAGCCTGGCTTCTCCTTTACTTCCCTGTGTTCAAAAGAAAGCATAAGAAAGATAGTTTTAGAACTCACATAAAAAAATGGAAGAAAATGTGGCCTTAACATAGTGACTGCATGAATTTTTTCTTACTTGTGAACTTCATGATCACTTTGCCGTTTTGTCATTTCCCAAGTCGTTCTCTTAGTTGGCTCCAAACCCGGCTGTGAAATTTCTAAACCATGTTTCCTCACAAGTTTAATATATCTGGAATTCGCAGCACACAGAAGAAACATAGTGTGAGTAAGCTGGCCAGGGTCGCATCACAAAAGAATATGTTCTGTACACTCACTCTTCTGAGTCAAAATGTTCAACCCCGAGATCTTCATCCCAAATAAAAATGTAGTCATATGCGGCAACAATGTCTGGATGTAGAAACCTTTTAGCATACCACCTTTTTATGAAATTCATGGATAAATTTCAACATCAATAATTATTCCCCAGCACAATTTATTTACAAGTTTCAGAATTGATTCGAGATAATAATATTACCATTTTGTCTGTTTTGTGGCACTCACATGAATAGCTAGCTTGGACCACTCAAACTCATCCCATTCACTTGTTCGTCCGTCATAATGAAATAAAAGAACGGTAAAATTCTCTGAAAACTGTAGTGACATAGTGAGATTAAAACGTAGTTTAAGGGCTGTATAGAAAAATTGGAAGGTCACTGACCTTTTTCACTGCTGCATCAATGTTATTCTTTTGATTGTAACCAACCGTAAAGGTGACCAGATATTTTGGTTCAATGGCCAAGTCCTAACCAGTGTACAATAAAGAAATCAAATTCAAGTTATTTGAACCAACAATTCCGTACATTTGATTTCAAGAGCATCCAACTGGCTCCAGAGTAAGTAATCTAAGCCAAGCATTTCTTTATCCATTGTACACTAGACAAAAATAATGGTAAATTTCAGTTAGAATACTCTCGCTACGGAGAATAAGGTGACTTTTTTTTTGGAGCACCATTCATTGCTGAACATCAGCTTTCTGTATCACTAATCTCACCATAGCATACATCTTTTCTACTTTCTGTATCAATTATTTCTCCCCTCTTATGCTAACGATTCCATTCTTATCTGATAACATTGAAAGTTCCGATTCATATCGAGGGCTGCTATCTACATAAGCAACATCATTCAAAATCTCGATGGTGAATCGGTTCCTCAGTTCAAATGGAGATACTATTAACAAGAAACCAAAACAGAGAAGCATGACATAGGGACTATGATATTAGTAAAATGCTCACCTCACTGGGTAATCCCCACAATCTCCGGAGATAGAGATCTGACTCAGATGCAACAATGGCTGGAGGCAATCTTTCTGCTCCTTTTGGATTTGATGGGACCCAAATCTAAAACACGATAATTTTATAAAACGATGTTAACAGAAAATTTTTTAATGTGTTATTTACCAGTTCGATAGCAAAGATGCACACCAAGCTGATTTTTGTTTTTTTGGCTGTCAAAGTGGGGCTTTTTCGGACATTAAAAATGACACTTACTTGTCTCTAGGTAAACACTGATATCTCTGCCACAGGTTATCTTCAATTACACGAACCAAATAGATAGATATAAAAGCTTACAATAATTTGAATTATACATAATATAAATGTATAGTGTTCGCAACAAAAAAATTATACCTTTGATGAATCCTTTGTGGTTTGATTTCCACTAGAGTTATTCCCAACATCCGTCGGCGTATGCTGAGAATTATTACTTGCTTGGGTAGAGTTAGCTATGCTTCCGTTCCCTGTTATTGTAAAATCATGAAGAATAACAGAGGTGATATTTAGCTGCCAAATAACAAAATAGAGTTAGTATTCACACAAAATACAAAGCATAGATTAGCACAGGGCAGTAAATTCAACCAGTCATTTTGCAGACATGAACTTTTTCCGTACCTTCGTTAAGGGAAGTGATGGAAAGGACACTCCTATGAAGAAGCCAAACATGATACCGACACTGATTGTGATGAAAATCCTCATAGTTTCGTTTGGTTTGTTGACAAGAGTGCTGAAAGAACGAGAATCAAAAGCCATATAACATTCGCCTCACATACAAAATGGAAGGCGTTTCCCACTTGCCTACCGTAACCAAATGATACATACCTACGTGCAATATTCCCCTTTTTATACATCATATCAGATTCCATATTTATAGGTTAGAGGCTGCTTTACATTGTCCAATTAAGCTTCAAGCAGACACTCCGCACAAAGAAAGTGCAGATATGCCTATATTAACAAAACCTTTCACAGAAACCCAAAAAAAAAAACAATCGAGAAGAATATAGAAATCACAAATATAAGGAGACTAATAACTATGAACTAGACAGCCCATACTGATGATTCTGATACAAGAGGCCCCTTTAAAGAGCAAATCTCAGGAGCAAAAAATGATCACCCCACATGCCTATTGCTCCACAATTAGCTGCACGGACCATTTTTAAGCAAGCAACAAAGCACATGCCACCCTTTGATATTCTCAATGGTTGACTTTTATACAAAGATCTCAACTTTGAGATGCCCGGAAGTAACAGCTTATACTCGTTGAAGAAATCTAATATTTTTAAAACAAAAACTGGGTTTTGCTTAAATTTAAAGATACAACAAAACAAGACTTCGATAACATCAATGAGACAATCAAAGGAAGCACCTATATTTTTCATAAAGAAATCAACTTGGACATTATCCGCATAAACACGATACAAGTAACTTGTACATGAGATGAATAATGAAGCATTTACGCAGAGTCACCTGATTAATATTTTTAAGTTGATCGATTAATTAATTATATGTCCAATTTGGCGAAACCCGCTTGTTTGTTTAATAATAATACGATCCGATCCGATCCGATCCCATCCGCAAGTATAAAGCAGTTTTATTTTATTTAAGAAATTTGAGTAACCTTTCGTCAAAAATGGTATCGTTGACTTTCATTCAATCTAAGATATTAAGTTTTAAAAAAATAATATTTTGTTTTTAAAAATTTATAATCATCGTTTGGATATGTGGAGGAAAGAGTTTTTTTTTTTGGTTGGTAAGGTACTGAAATGTTTCCATGTGTTTTCGAAGTTCTTTACTATTAATATACGTATAGAAAGTAATAAACAGTGTCATTTAATTCCTATGAATCCATAAGTGTTGTTAGTTCTCATTCGTGCTAGCTCCTCTTTCTGCTGCATGAATGTCATTTTAGTTTACCGTAGAAAATATTTTTGTCCTAGAAAAGAAACTAGAGAATTGAGCTTGATTTTATTCATTATATATATCGAGTTGTTACATTAAGTTATTTGATAATGATTTGCCATTACTTCATTCATGAACCGCACTCTTAATGTGACATGCCATTCTCAGAGGAACTGGAGGATCCGAATACCCACCGTTCACGATTCGATCGAAAACCCATTTGTTAGCAGCCTCGGTATAATGCACACCATCCCAATTTATGGCAACTGATGGATCCTTGCATGATTTTCCCAACGTTATTTCTTTTCCATGCACTGTGACTTTGCTACCACAACCATGGTTCTTGTTGTAGTTGTATTTGCCTCCATGCCCACAACAAGCTTGTAATGGATGCACAAATCCTACATAAAAGGTCAAAAAATCACAAAATGGAAAGTTACTTTAAAAACAGGATGATCAAGACTGGACAGCTAGCCAGAGCCAGTACTACACATATACATACCATATTTCTTGGCATGGCTAATGAGATCATACTTCACCGAGTAGACATCGACATAGGTCAAGACAGCTGACGGAAGGTCCTTTCTCAGCTGAACTACTGCTTCCTTTAACTTGACGTTAAAAAATTGTGCTACGTCGTTGAAAGGTGCAGCACATCCTACCTTGTCAATTTGTCCTGCTGTGATTAGCACTCGATCCATCACGTAGGGTAGACAGCCGACTGGTCCTGTGTTGTGTATCCAGAATGATCTGCCTCCATGATCATATATGTACTTCACAAAACAAACAAATTAAATTACCATCAATTGTAGTAATCAAATTAATTAACTTCAATCTATACTTCTTATAGCACTGTCTGTGATGAGACCTGCAGCACCGAGTTAAATGTGAAAAGATAGTTTTAGCAAGTTCGAGTTCCACTTGCCCCGATGTATAAAATAGAACATGTGTCCAGCCAGCCTTAAATTTGATATACTTAGTTAATCAAACAAATTTATAAACTCGCGAGCAATCTTTGCATAGTGTCATGACATAAATGGTTACGGGAAGAGCTTCCAACAAATTATATATAACTCATTTGAACTTCGTGAAAATATACATCCGAATTTCAAGCTATACAAGCATTGAATAATTCTAAGACAACCGACTCCCAAATCTAAGGGACCTGACAAATATGACTTTCACTTATCAAGAAATGACTTTAAAGAATGTTTTTCCACTTTACCTTAACAACGGTCTTGAACTGATCCAATACATCAGGAACATAAGCTCTAACTTCATCTGTTGTCATGTTGAAGAAATAACCCGCTGTTAAATCATTTTGACCTATATCAAACGTGTACAACGCCCTCGAAAAAACCTCAGTCTTTGGCAATAATTCCTTAAAAACCCCTCCTACAAGTGATTCAATCAACAACAACAATTACATACGTATATTACTCGAAATCCATCATGTGGGTGCGGGTGCGTGTCTTTTATCAAATATTGGTGTTGTGCACCTTGATTACGTAACATCTGTGATCGTCTTTGGAAATCACTGAACTGGTAGTATTGGACATTTAAAGAAAAAGGGCTGAAACCACTTTGATGTAGAGTGGTGTTTTGAGGCCTAATGGTTGATCCAGCGGTGGCAAAGTTGGCTCCGTGACTGAAGTTGGAACCCAAAGCATCAAGAAATGCACTTAGATATGGGAGTCCTATGCTCTCAGCTGTAAATATCAAGAATCGATACTCAAATTGCAGTAGCAAATGTGTGTGTATTTTTATATGTATCTATACATATAGATAATAAACCAAGGGAGAACAAATCGAACCAGCTGCCAGATTATAAAGTCTGTCCATCTTAAATATCACATCAAAGTCTGACATTTCTCATTCAACCAAGTGTTCATTTGCTCATTCAACTTTAGGTCATGAAAAACATGTGTTTCACCGAAGAATAATGAAAAGCATGAACATTTAAGCATATTGAAAGAAATACATACACAGGTTACTTATGATTTCCTTACCCATAAAATCAATTACCAGACGGCCATCACAGTACCGCCCTGCCGGGTGGCGGAAGTATGTCTCTCCACTGGGCGGGCCCGCCTGGCCAAATGCTGCCGACAGGCCACCGGTGTCGGAGTTCGAGTCCCCAAAGTTGAATATGGCCGGAAAATCACATGTTCTTGTAGCACAAGCAGCTGACAAAACGTAAATACTGAATAATAGTGATGTTTTGAACGAGTGAAATCCCATTTAATTTGGAGAAGTTATCAAGAAACGATAGTGGGGCAAAAGATAGAGAGATTTGAATGAAGTAAAAGACAGACTTATGCCTGTTGAGAATTCACGTGCTGGCTCCAGTGTGTCCTAGCCCGAATCATACAGTACAACGCAGCTTTTAAATTTTTACGTGGTACGGCGTATTCAATTTTTTGCATAATAATTAAATTGCGCAATTTACTGTAAATGACTCCTAAACTTTTGATAAAATATCGGACATTTGTTGCGCAATACCACTGGTGTAATAATTTTATGCTAATTTGCTACATATTTCGTTATCTAACATCCATATTGAAACTCGACCGAGGTATCTCGTGGATGGAATGAATTTGTTTTACAACAACTATTTTTGTCGAGGAGCCTATAGCTTGGTCTCTGTTTACATTATATCTAACATTTGATTGTGCAAAACGACTTAATTGCTTCCAACCTTTCCACCATCCAGTGATTATACCAAACAACGGTTTACCGATTAATTGTGTATTTATTTACAAGCTGTTAAAATTTCTCAATAAAATCATGTTTCTATACATCGATAAACAAATATACACAAAAACGGATCGAGCGTTACCGTCAGTCATCGAATAATTTTTAAGTATTCTGCTTTCCTCCGATTTGAAGTCTTTTAAGCATTTCAACTATCTGGAGATGTAATTTTGTTTTTATGAGATGTGTGCTTGATAATTTCAATCATTACTATTTATATGTATTTCTCATACCATCAACGAGTTGATCGGAAGCTCGAGAATCAAAAGAAGATTTTCATGCGCGTCTCAATTTTTTAAAATTGAGATGGAACATATACCGTTTGTAAAAAATACAGGCTTATGACATTCGTCGTTTCTTATATGTTTATTATTTTTTTGATATGAGTGATTTTTTCATATATATTATGAATGTTTATCAATTGGCACACACATGACATATATTCTGAAAATTTCAAGTTTACATGGAATGATGTCAGCTATAGCCTGTAGTTTTTCATTAAATTTTATGGTACACACATTTCAGTTTCTATTTCTTAGAGAAAGCCACAAGTTTTAATCACTACCATTTCGTTGAAGGCACTGAAGTTGCCTTTTTCCTGACATGAAAAATGGAAAAGTTCGCTGATAATTAAAGAAAATTCGGACACATAGAGAAAGCATATGGGGCAGATATGCTTTTCAGTTTTATGATTTTGGTTAGATTTTTGTTTGTTTTTCGCCATTTCTAAAGATAGCCATCCAATACTATATAAAAATGTTATCATATGTGGATATTAAATAAAAAGGTGTAGCACTCGTACGTATTAAATTAAAATTATTAAATCTGTCAATTATTATATTTACTATAATAATATAACGCGAGAATAGTTGATATTATAGAATGATAATGTTATAGATGAAATGGAACAAAATCTATTCCTTTTAGCAACTATTAAAAGTACACAAAAGGGTAGCCATGTTAAATGCATCCACTTTTTCCCACAAAGAAAAAGGATCATTACTTATCTGATATATAATACATCTACGTAACTCTAAAGTATGATTTATGTAAAAGAGAAGATATGCGAGAACTGTCGAAAATGTTTAGTGTATTGGAAAAAAACCATAAATTACTCTCTTCTTGAATAAATTTTAGATTCTAAAACCGTTAATTTATTTTTTACATGATTATTTATCTCTTTTAGTTAATGACAGCATAGTATGTTTAAAATTTTAAAAATATTATTATCAAAGCTCAACATCCATAAAATATTATACACATACGATTTGTATGCTGCATTCAGCAAAGCATGTATAGCCTATTTAAAACATTTATCCAAACTAATATTGAGACCCGGTCTTGTTCTGATTCCCTCGTGCTTAGCTTGGAATTTAAAGTTCGTCTTGTTATTTGTTTCGGAAACAACACGCTTAAATCTATATCATGTAGCTTTGAGATTTCTTTGTTTACGTAAGAGGATTCCACTAAGAATGGAAATAAAAGTTTGTGTTGGAACAAAAAATGGTGAAATAACGCCTTTTTTTTTCCCGGTTAAGATTGTTGCATGTAACTGTGATCAACCCCACCAGACAACAGGAATACTATTGTCTACTTCCAACTCCCGGCAAAAAATAACTACGAGCTTCATATTTTTCATGCGTCTTGCCCAGTGATTATAATTTACACACCAACATTGCCAAAAAAAAAAAAAACTAAAAAAATTCACATTGACATGCCAATTTGTGATCTCACTTAGCGGTGGCATCTCAACTAGCATAATCAGAACCCAGCGCCCTCAATGCCCCTCGGTAACTTAAATTTGCAACTCAAAAGGAATCAACTTTCCTTTCCCAGGTTCTGGTATTCTAATGCATCTCTGCAAAGTGTCATTTTTGCAGATGAATTTACCACGAAATTTCTTTAATTGCTCCACAGTTCATATGCACGCCATACATTAGCTCCAATAAACAACAGAAGGCCTTCCGCTACAGCACCATTAGAGTCTCCCAATCAAGTTCTACACATACAAGGTGTTAAAGGGTTCTCCCAAATGTCATAGTTAGGAAAAGTTTCTTCCGGGAGACCGGTTCGTGTCTGGTGGGTGACAATCACGTCTTCCACGAACGTGGCCCAGCCCATGTAGGGGTCACCTAAAGATTTGGACATAAGACCCTTGTCCGGTTTTATTGATTTTAGGCGGTGGCCCATGTATCGCCGGTGTCCTATTATCAGTTTAGCGAAGTTTCCTCCATGGGTCATCACAAAAACATCAGACTTCAAGCAGACCAGGAAGTCTAGAGCAGCCAAGCTAGTCACGTGTTTTCTAAACTCGTCTAACTCCAACTTGCTTGCCAATTCCTCTTTTGTGACCTGCAAAAGAAACAAGATAAATTTTCTGGTTCCAGAATCAACTGTCTCCAACTGGAATGACCAAATGTTAATATGCTGATAATAAAATCTCAGGACTAGAGTGTTTGTAAAATAGCAGTCACGGCATACGAATCTTGAGTAAACTAAATGAAAAGACTGAGCAAATAGCCTTACAAGATTGGGGAACATGTTCCTTAATGGTGCCATGCGGTTCTGCCCACCATAGACCTGCCCGGAAGCAACATATATCTGAGTTTCTTTTGGATAGCCCATTGCACGAAGCATCACAGCTACCTCGCCAGGTTCGAGGGGGCAGCGCCCTTCCTTCCGCTTCTGGAGAGCCAGGGCCCAGAGATGAGAGCCATCCTGTAACCCGGCATATAAAGTAACTGTCTCTGTTCCTTAAATATTTTGATCAAGTCACAAAAAGTTCATGACATATTAAACCTTGAAGCGCCGAGGCCATTCTTTCAGTCTGTATAAAGCCATTAAAGCTTTCTCCATTCTCGTTCCCACGAAATCACAGAATGATAGGCCAACCATACCTTTCTCAAATCGTAGATGTAAAGCCCTGTTGTATAGCAAAATAAAATAAACAAAGAAAATGAATCCAGATATAAACATGCAATTTTGGATTGTGAAACATATAACTGATTAATTGAGAGGGAAGTCAAGTTACATGAAAGGATTTGAACTTCCAGTTCGGTTCCTCATTCTCGATACAAGTAAATCAGCCATCTGCTCAATCTCGGGAAGAAATTTCAAAGCATGGTAATTCACTCTACACCTTAGCCTGTTGATCTCTGGAGGAACATTATCATACCTGATGGACAAAAAAATGAAGAATAATCACTGGAAGTACATTTTAACTGGCGGGATTCCAGGTAGTTTAGCTACGACAGGAATGACAATAAATGAACCTGAAAACTCACCCCAATCGATCAACAAAAGGTTTCAAGGCCATTATCTTCTTTTCTTTCACCCGAGGTAAAACATTGTCAATGTAGAACTGTGCAGGAGCATACTTTGGAATGTTCTTGACCGTCCGTCTGTCATGAAAGATACTCAATTACAATATGTCACTGTATGGATGCTTTGACATAATATCATTTCCACTTATCAAGTTGGAATTAGTCTTCAACTGATGAATATGCCAGGTTGTTCAACATAAATTCATCACAGACCCTTTGACTAAAAAGCTAATTATTGAAACATGTGCAGATAGTGCACCATGAAGATACATATAACTATAATCCAGGACACCCTTCAATCCAGTATACAGCATACATTCACCAGTCCAGGCTAAGGTAAATACCAAACTCTTATGTTTACTTGAAAATTTATATTAAAAGAACTAATCCAAATATTCAATAAGTAACTCCCCTATGCTGCTATGCCAAAGCATTCTTCTAGTACATGCTAAATTACTAATTCAACTGAGAGTAAGAAATCAGTAAACCTTATACTTGTGAACAGCTCTGCTTTGTCTGTAAACCATTCTGGAATATCTCTAACGATTCGCACATCATCTTTCAAGTAGTCAACAAAATGATCCACGTCGAATATGTCTTCAAATTTCCTGCAGATAGGTTTGAATCGTCATAATGAACCATAGCAGCCAATCCTCATTAATTTATGCCTTATGTCACCGTAGCAAATAGTGTACATGAAACCAAAGAACAATTAAATTCTCAAATTTTAAAAGACTGTTCACATATGAAACGTTCACTTAAACTCCATGCACATAGAAACCACATCGCATACAGTACGGGAAAAGAAAATCAATGCATGGTAGCCTTAATTAAGTCCACCAACGTTTGGTCCTTCCATATCTGATCTTGCTTCAGTACAGGCAAAATAAGAGTAGCATTCATAATCTTTGCCACAGCTACTGCATTGCATATCTGCATGAAGGCGTGGATATTCAGGCATAGGTACAACAAACAAAAATTTGCAATCAAGAGAGTGTCATAGCATTGTAATCCATGATTCTAAAATGTAAGACATAATTCATGGTAAAAGGCAGAGATTTATGTAGCAATATGACTGAAAATGTGGCAAAATTGACATCTGATCCTAGTAGTTTGACCATAATAATGTAAGTCAACAATCATGAATAATTCTGGCTAAACAGAAGCTAATAAAGAAAAAAAATTGTTTTAAAGCTTATAAAATGTTATGGTTCTCAACTTCTAGATCCTGTTATGGGGTGATGTGCGGCTGAATCAAGGCTATTTCTTTCATGTTTCCTCCCTTGGTGACCTATGGAGTCGTTAGGGCTGTTCTTGGGCCGTTATGCATTGACATAAACCATTCAAAAAAAAGGGACCATCCTAAGTTGTTTTTAAGATTTTATTTTAGCTTACAAGATCAAATAGCCTCACATATTCAATGATACAGAAATCTAATCTTACATAATATCAAGACACATACATATTTTTTCTTAAAAAACTTATTTTTCAAATAAGTACTTACAGCTCATAAGTTCTTACGAGTTAAAACAGCAAACAACTTGCATAATATAAACATAAGTAAATACTGTTTAAATAAGATAACTTAGACAAGCAAAATATATTTGACAAGATTCAACTGGACCACATACAGCAATTCTTTGCTGGTTGAGACCACCTTCGGCATGTATAAATATATAGCCATTGGATTCATTCTCAGCTGGTAGATCTGCCAGGTACCCAATAGATCTCATTTATTAAATATTGATTTAATATAAGCACACTAAAAAACGTAATATTACAAAAATGCCAAAGACGGGTTGAAAGGATATGATATCCTGGCTCAACATAGGACCAAGAATAGGTTCAAAATGATTGAAATAAAGCCACTCCTATGGAACCACTAAGCAACATAACTTCATAACCATCAAAAGATAAAAACAAGGATTAGTTATCAGGATCTGACAAAGAGGACCATGATGCAAATTTCCCACCATCCACCAAGAAGAAAGAAAATGATAAAATAGCCATCTTCATTTCTCCTGTTTCAAAAGCGGAAGAATGATTTCCTCAATTTTTTCAATAGTTCATCAAAACAGATTAAAGAACCTGAATGTATGCCTTCACGTCGTTCAGCACAAGGCTTCCATGATGTAGTGGCTGATAAAGGATTCTCCCACAGCGACGAAGACTCTTTAACCTAACATTATCGAAAGCAATGTCATTAAAATGCAATCAACCTAATAACTCATCAACATGAAAAAGAGAATAAATAGATATATGTGAAACACTTACATGAGGACACTGAAGTGTTATGCCATCTTTCCTGCATAAGTAAGGTGCATTCTGCAGCAGACCAAAAGGGAAGCTCAACGCGAAAATTGGCATACATTGAAGACAATGATACATGAGAGCAAGTGAATGATTTATGCTTCATTAGCAACAGAAATTTCAGCTGTCAGAAACACAATAACGAGTAAGAAACTTTTAAAGGGCGGACCAAAGCTGCCACACCATACCCACAAGTTGTCTGGGTCGAATAAAATTAAATGAGACCAGAATCCAAAACTTTACAAAATTATAGAACCAAATTAGAGCTAGAAGCTACATAGGCAGCGCGTAAGATTCCCATCTGCATAAAATTTGTTGTGCATGAGCCTTCCCATGCAGAGCAACTAAAATTTACTTGAGAAGATTATTTAGCTCAATCTGCCATGAATCAGATGTCTTTTAATTAATACCAAATCAGCTCTAAACTAAATAATATTTCGTGAAACTCTTCTAAACCCCCGGTATTACTGTTCCCATGCCATTTCTTGCCTTGTATTGGAACTAAACCTCGCAACAACCGGAAGTTGCATATGATTAATTTGCAGAACCCTAAAGAGAAATTTATCATCATCTTTGACGCATAGATGAACTTAAATATATTCAATTGATCCCTCACCAATCGCAAAGAGCTCTCCAACATCACAATAAACTCAAATTATCGCATCGACACATGGAATTACAAGACAATAAATAAATAAAAGCAGCCGCGCAATGCACATAAAATAAAAGGTAAGAAAACGGCGGTTTTGAACAAATATCTATATAATAGAAGCATGAATTCATCGAATTACATTCAGAAACCGTACCAATCCTTTGACAAGAGAGGAAATCGCAATCATGGCAGCAAGAGCAAGCGAAACGAGTATGAAAATCGAGATCTTGGAGCCATATGCGTGGGGCCTGTATAAATCGTCTGACGGAATAAAAGACTGAAAGCAAGAGCGGAGAGAGCGATCTCGTGGATGGCGATCCCGGCCATCGTGGTCATCATCGTCAGCGGAGGAGGGGCGGAAGTCAGATGACAACGGAGAGGAAGCCACGGCCGACGCGGTGGGGGAAGGTGTAGCGCGGCTGCCGATGGAGCTAGAGTGACGAAGCTCCGCCATTGCTCGCTTTGGGCTGTACGCCAGCTTGGCGTAGGGTTCGTCGATCTGTCGTGTAAATACTTAAGAGAGTGGCCGAAAGATTTCCCAATGTTGTTGATTGATTTGATAGATAGGAAAGACATAAAAATATAACACGGCTTATTATATATATCCTCTCGATCCACCATTGCATATATTGAAACATACATCTTTTCTTTTGTAAACACCGCCCGCATTCATTTGTTCTGAGTTGTATAAACAAATAACTATAAAAAAAATAGTAAAAAATAAATAAATAGAATAATTACAATAAAATTATGGATAAAAACCAAATAAAATATTTTTTAAAAAATTTATTGGTTTAACTTGTTCAATTTTCTGCTCATCCTGTTAGCAGATTGTGGCATATGATATGTGTGTTCTTTTTTTTAAAAAAAAATTTTTAAATGAAATTTGATGAAAAGAAAAATGTGTAATATGAAGTTAGATGGTTATATATTTTTAGATTAAAAAAAAAAACTAATTTGGTTTGGGTGAGAATGTAATTTTACCTGAAATAAAATATTTCCACCGAGGGGTGGAGGGAAAATTTGCAAAATAATTTGATCAATTATTTATTTATATCTAAAGAAATCATTTTTTAAAATAAATAATCGATTAAGATTAAAAAAACAAAATGGCCGGGGTGGTTCTCTATAACCATTTCTCAGCCTCGAGGCGAAACCCTCGATTGAAATCAATTCGGCGCATTAAGTTTGAAAACAGGAACCTAAACCTTGCGTTCAAGTTATGATTCACGCATTGGCTATGCGAAGATCGGCGGCTCTCTACTGTTGTCCGAGAGGCATTGTAAATTCAGTGAGTTTGCAGCTGCAACAATTGAGGGGTATCCGAGTTAAGGTGCTCAACAACAATTTGGATCAAGCCTTACAGGTGCTGCAGCGGAAGATGCAGTCGAGTGGTATCGAACGGCTGATAAAAAACGAGCAAGTACGCCACATCAAGAATTCCGAGAAACGTGTTCTGGCTAAGAAAAATTTGGAGCGCAAGATTCGTGGACAGGACCTCGCTCGCAAGCTCAAAGCGATTCTCGTTCAAAAAGTCAGGTAAAATAAATCAAACATTATGATATTTGTTTTGGGCTGTGATATCAGTTTATCATTACTCTTTTCGCACGCACTTATTTGGGAAAATGCACCAGTGCACCCAACTGAAAAATCTTCGAACGTTAATGTAAAATTTACCCAAAAATAATTAATTTGCTTTGCTCGTCTGAAGTCCTGGATCATCCACTGATAAAAAATGCATAATATGTTATTTTTATTTCCCCGTGATGGTGGAGATAAGATGTCGAGCCTTTGTTGTTTTGATATATGATGAGAACGGTGAAATTTTATTTTCTGTAGAAGGTCTATTACTGATGAATTCAAATATTTTCTGGTAATCGGAGAAAGTTAAAAGGATGCCACTACTACGAGACTTGTGCTTTGAGTTAAAGAATTGGTTACTGTTATCAAGCTGAGAATGATATTCTGTTAATGATAGGTAATTATGTTGCGTATGGTATAGAATTAAGGATTGGGAGTTAGATTGTTATCGAATTTGGCATGTTTGATTTACAATCTTGTTACTATATTTAGAAATGAAATTTTACGATGCAACTCTGTGTTTGAATGATAAATTCTGTTGAAGCTAATGTAAGTTTGGGAATTATTGTCCCAAAACAATAAAAAGATAGTTCAAGGAATGCAGGTCTTGGGAGTTTATTACTTTATTTTGTTTCCTTTCGTTTTGCTGATTGTATTTTACTTAGTGGCTTATAGCAAATTTGAGATTGATTGAATGGATAAACAGTAACCAAATTTGGAGGCCTTGTATTTCATGTAGATCATGTTCGATTCATCCATTCCATTGTGTGCTTGATTGTGTCAATGAGAAGATATTGTGGTTGAATTAGTAGGTTTATTGAGTCCGGGTTGGATTTTTGAATGAAGCAAGACGCATGTGTTGCTAATGTACCAACCTTCTTCAGAAATTTGACTGAAAATTGGCATGTGGGATCTGGGAAAAATCTATTTGCTTTCCTACCTTTTAATGGAGAAATAAAGGACATGAAAGAAAAACTCAAATACTGAGCGAATTATTTGTGAAAATAAAATGTCCTACAGTGAATGGATGATGAACAGTCTCCTCTGTTGAGCAACTAGTGGAGGCTACAATCATCCAGATATTGTTCACTATTTTGTTTACTTCAAGATGTAAAAGATGCAGCATAGAGGTTATTACATTTTTTCGGCAACGCTTTTCATTTTTCTTTTGGCACTTGTGAGATGTGACAAAATTTATTGAAGTTCGCATTACCATGGGATGGGCAGTAAGGGTTTAATGTCCTTCCAGGTCATTAATTTCTTTTATACAAAATTGTTTTGAGTATTGATTATTTTCTATTCCTAAAACGATGTCGATAGCCAGTTGTGCGTTTGAAGATGTATGTTTGTGAGTCGCGAATGTGCCCATAATGAGGAATTATTATACCTATCACATAATTTTGAACTAGCTTCTACAACTTTTTGTTTGGATAGGCAAATGTATCATTTTGTCCCTAGTTGAAGCTGTTCAAAGTTCCTGGTAAAATAAAGTATGGAGAGAGAATCCATACATACTGTTCTACACTTCTACTTCAGTTTCTAGTATTATATCATTCTATTCTTCAATTGTGGTCTCGTCCTGCTGTAATTCATTGTGGCTGACATATCCTCATTTGTCGCTTGTAGGGGTCTATGAGACCGGTTTCAAGACTGCAAGAGAATGAAGCGATAATTGTTCCCATTTTTTACACTCCCTACGGCGTTGCCATAACTTGTAATTTTGTTTATTGGAACAATTTGAATGTCAACGCAAAGAATGATGCAAAAAGTGTCATTTCCATGTAATGCAAAATAACATTAATGTATCACGATTTTGAAGTTTCTTGGTTGTTTGACTACCATCATGGAACAAAAAAAAAATGCCAAATCAGTTACGTTGCATGGGACTGGAAGATGCTAGCAAAGTTTATTGTCAGCTTGATCTTGTAGGATTGAATCGAGTTGCCCAAATCGTTTCGCAATGGCAATGATAAATTTTTACACTGGAATACTTCATTTAGCTTAATAATAAGTTTGTCACAAAACTGTATACTGCTATTAAAATAGCAGCCACAATAAAATATTATAACGAGAGAAAAGAAAAAAGACAAAAGTTAAAAGCACAAAATCATAACTTTCAAAAATGGCTAATTAGTATCAATTACTAATATAATCTGGATGGTTTAGAGCGAACCAAAAAAAGAGAAATCAAATTCCTAGAACTGAGTGAGCATCGGAAGAATTAGCTCTGGGATATGGAGGACACCAAGAGAATCCGACTGGTTTTCAAAGATGATGACATACTGAGCGAACCCCAGAAGTTAGAGGGCTTGAATCGGAGCTGGGTACTGTTGAAACCCCGCCAACACGTCACCGTTTCCGATGTTGCCTCACATCTGTTCCACGCTTTCCAGCTCCACCGATCTTGCCCTCATGGCCTTCTCCTTTCGGTAAATTGTTTATTAAAAAAATCCCCACGCTTTGTTTATATATTTGTTTAATCCATGTATGCAATTCATGCTCAGGATTTGTGGGACCAGCAGCTCACAAGTTTCTGCTTTTGATTTGACACCAGGAATGTGCATCTTATGATTTACTTTTGCTCTTAATTGGTGTGGCTGTCTACTGAAAAATCTTTTGGTTTGAAAGATTTTGCGCAAACCGAGCAAGAATGTGCTGTCTCTCTCTTGATTTTATTGTTTAGCGTAGTGTGTAGATGTGTATATTCGACTTCCTGCTATAGAGTTAATTCATACATGTAAAATTCTTTAACATGCATGTTTTTTTTGGTTTGCCAAATAATTTAATAGCTCCGGCTTTGGTTTATGATAGTTTCGTTGCGATTCATATTTGCTTTTGTTTTTCCCTATTCTTTCCAAAATTCTTTCTATGTCCTTCAGGTTATCATGGTCGTTTTGTTGATTCGTTGTCTATATTTTTTAGTTTAAGTACTTTTTATCCTGGAAAAGAGTTAATTATTTGGATTCTGGATGTGACGCGGTAAGGAAACAGCTTACATGCAGCCGTTTTCTTCACAAGAATTGACCTTCCTTACTGAAAATGGTGATTATAATTAAGCTTAAAGAAACAAAATGCTTCGTTTTATATTTGGTTTTTTAGTATTTCAATTATGAGTTTGAAATGACGCTCACATTTTAGATTTAGAGGATATTTTTTACGATACTTTTTGGTCTCATTGTTTCTTAATATTTCTTTCAGATGTCTGGCTTTGTGTTGCCATCATTTGAATCAACTTGCCTTTTGAATGATAATGACATTATCAGGTTCGTTCAAAAGGTGTTTTGCAATCAGAAATGCAGAAGATATGATTTGATTTTAACTGTTGCATGTGTGGAATTAGAGTCAGGAAGAGGAGAGAAATTTTATCTTTTAAGGGAAATGATAACGCTGATGCTGTTGAGGAACTGAGAGCCATGGAGAACCATTATGTGCCAAATGGTGTCTTGCTTTTGGCAAGTGAGGAATTTGAGAAAGAAAAAGGAGGTTCACAGAGTGATGACCCTGAAGTTGAATATGACGAGGAAGATGAAAATGTTTTGGAAGATATGGAAGGTCCTTCTGGTGGAAATGCCGATCCAAGAAATCGAAAAAGGAAAGCATCAGTGAAACTCCAAGGCTCTAAGTACCTGCTCTTTCCCTTGCGTTAATTTTACACAAATAGGCATGGTTTTAGTTCTGATCACACTCTTTTCTCTTTTTGGTTCTGTTGAAATTCACACACCTTCCTTTTCTTTTCAACATAGGAGGAAGAAACAGCGGGCTAAGGCCTCTCAGATTGTTGCGGACAACGTTCACATAGAAAAAATCGAAAACTCTCATCAGGGAGGAGTCCTTACAGTGCAGAAAAGCCTTTCTCAAAAGGAGAAAAAAACTGATTATGATGCCAAAGATAACGTGGAAAACAATGAGGAAAGTCCTGCCCCACTTGACAAGAGTGATTTGCCTGTGGATGGCATGAAGCTGTCAGTTAATCCATAGCCTTTTAAATTCCTAGAGTTTTTTCTATTAAAGTTATTATATCAGACTAATTTTAAATTCCAAGTTCAGAATAGTCTCATCCTCTTTTCTTTTCCATTAACTTCGATGTACACAATCCATCTCTATCCGTAGTCTTATTGTTTATACCATCTCTTTTTTATAGAATTTCTCATATCTTTGTTCCGCTATAACATTTCCAGAAACGGTGAAGTTCAAAAGAATGACAAGGCCATTGAGGATACCAAAATTGCCTCGAAGGAAACTAAAAAGGTTATCTCCTATTAGCTGTAAAGTGATCTTTATTTCATTATGTGGTAGCTTTTAGAGAACAAAGTGTTGAATGGTGTAGTTCTTCTATCTGGTTGGTACCAGTTGTTATGACTAATGATGATTCCAAGAGCACAGCATGATGATCTGCTTCTCTCTTGAAAACCCCTTGTCAGTGAACCCAGCATGTACTTTTAGCTTTCCTTGATTCATTTCCTAATTGTCTCGATGTGAACTGTTCTGCACTTTCAATTTTCATCGCTGTGATTTATCTCTTAGGATGCATGATGCATGTGATGAAATTTTCTCTTTGTGACCGAACTGCGATTTTGAATCATTTCACCATTGACTATGCTGCTTGATCGTGCTGTATTTTCCAAGATAAACCAGAATCTGAATGTATTTACTATGTGCAGGTTCCAAGTAGAAGTGCCAGGCGGAAATATGCGAAAAGGCGATGGATGAGGGAAATGGCAAATATACAAAAGAAAAATGCAGTCTGCGAATCAGAGGGTCTTGTAAGCTATGAAATACATAACTTAAGAGTTCTCTTGTACCAGTAATTCGAAGTATGTTGGATATGACTGGCTTAATTTTGCAGCGAAATTGGAAAGAGGACCAAGCTAACGCTGAAAGTAAAAAAGTGGATGGCCAATCAAAAGGACTTGTAAGTGATCATACTTTTCTCGGCCCCCACCACTTTTTTGGTTAAAAACTGAGTGCCTCGATCTTACAGAAAAAGTGGAAAAAACACCAAGCGCTTTCTGAATGTAATATGGTGGATGGCCTACCAAAGGGATTGGTGAGTAATCTTTATTTACTTAATACTGACTTTGACAACCTTGCATGTCATTGGTATTAAAGTGAAGTCTTAACTGTGCAGCTATGTTGGAAGCAATCCCCTCAAAATAATCCTCGTACTGGCAAAAAATGGCAACAGAATCAAACTAGTTGGCTTCATGAACATCCAAATCAAAATAATGATAGTGATGTACATGAGCACATTACTCGGATCAATGGTGATGTACACGAGCAGCCGACTCAAAATAATGATGATGCACATGAACAGCCAACACATAATGATGAGGATACTCATGAACTGCCAAATCAAAATGGAGACACAGCTAAGCAGTCAATTCTGGAAAGTGATGAGGAGCATGAAGTTGTTCCCATTGTAATAAGGCCAGGACATATCCGCTTTGAACCTTTTGAAAAAGGTCGCAATCTCTGTCTGTGAATATTTACTGTATACATGTGTGGTGAGTTGTTGATTTTAATAAATTCTAAAATTGATTCCAACAATAAGAGATTAACAGAATCTTGGTTTACTGAAATTAATCATGGCTGATTGAAATATCATGGTAGCTGACCTTGTAAGGTATTTGGCGCATAGTGATGTTATGGTTTTTATTTTAGCTTAACGCAATGAATAAGTTTTGATTTTCCTTCCTATTCCATTTTCGTGCACCTAATCTACTGATTTGCCAGTGGAAGAAATTGTAGAACGAGATTACGTGACTGCTGCTGAGGGCAAATTTATAATATTTTTTAAGGTCATTCTATTTCTATTTTCACCATGCCATATTTCTCTGAATATCTGATGCCTGAATTTTATTTTTCAGCAGAACAAGATGTCCAGCCAACTTTGGTATGTCTTCTAGATTTTTCGCATCCCTTCTTGATTTGCAGTCACGTATTGTGAAAAGATTTCTATAGTGTATTGGTTTCATTAACAAGTCCTTGCGACCACCATTCCCCAATTTGGTGCCCTAGGTGCTCCTCTGGTTCTAGCTGGTGCTTTTTTTTTTTTTGGGTGGGGGGTGTGGGGGATATTGGGGGTTGTGAATGAGCTATTCTAAATTTTCGGGCCTTTATCTCAGCTCATGAATTTTCAAACTTGAACTCAAGCTTGATCTGCTTTGAATTTAGTTAAAATAAGGCTTCACATTATCATATTACAATAATATTCAATATTAATAAAGGACCCAGGAGTTGGCTCACGAGCTTCAAATGATCAGGGAAAAGCTCAAGCTCAGCAATATTCAAACTTCAGCTTATCTCAAACCCCTATTCAGGTTATTGGATAATGCCAACAAGGAATAACATTTTGCTACAATCTAAAATTGGCCTTATAAGCTCTCAAATACAGTGAAATTAAATATCGAATATTTGAGGATCACATTGTCCCAGTAATGTGAATGGAAACAAGTATTTTACCAAAAAATCATTCTTTTAGACACTTAAAACATTTGTGGTTTACTTATTGGAAATGATCCGTTGTAAAGCTAGGAAATGTGAGATCCATTCTTGTTTCAACCTCTTGTGAGGATGGTACAAGGCTTGGTTGAGATAAATAAGGGAGATCACATATACATAGTATCCAGAAATTGCTTGTAAGTTATAACATTGGTCTAGCAGCCACCATGTCTCCCCTCCTTTAGAATGAAAATGGCTCGATCTTTATAAATTTATGCTATTTCAACAAGTTTCATCAAATACCTTAATCATTTGTATTCCATTTTTTTCCTAGAGATTGTGACACTCTTTTCTGAGCCACGTACTCTTGGTTTCCTGCTTTACAATTATATTGATGCTTACCATTCAGAGTTTTGCACGTTCCCTTTTTAATTAACTTGGGATTTTCTCTCAGGAAACCACCCAGTGGAATGGGATTACTAGCAAGAAGAAGGGCCAAAAATGGGGATTGGCCAATTCTCCATTTATTTCACGGAATGGCTATAAAAATCCAGACAATGACAATTCCAAAGTATTTGCAAATGAAACAAGGGAACAACCGATAGGAGAAATCGACTTTGAGAAGCTTCCTACTCTTCCTGGCATGCCTAAGGTTGATTCTCATTTCTCCTTCTTTCGAGAATGATTATGATTCCTTGTCTCGTATATTGAGTTCCTCTGTATTAATTATTATAGAGGCTAGATGGAATATGTTGCCTGATCTTTTAGCTGATAACATCTCACATGTGAAGAATCTAAAATTATTTTTTCCCATTTTGCAGGAAGGTGATCTCCTTGCATATCGTATTCTGGAGTTATCGACAACCTGGACCCCAGAGATTTCAGCATATCGAGTATTGCTCAATTTATTTGTGCATTTACTAAATATTCCAAAATATCATATGACCACAATTCTTCTAACTGTTCTTTTACTTTTATCTAGGTTGGAAAAGTATCTTTTTACAACACTGAATCCAATCAGGCAATATTGGCACCAGCATCAGATTATCCAATTGTTTCCAAGAAGGCGGATGAGGGTGAAGCTGAACCCCTAGATAACTCTCTTTATAAAGAAGATGGTTGGTTGGAGGTAAGCCTTGTGGATCTAGATTATTATTTTTCCCCCTCCAGCCTACATTTTTTACAACTCCTAATAATTCTCTCTTGGATCATCCTTCACGCAGATTGATTTTTCATCACTTGTTGATGTCCGTATTATCAAGGATGGAAGTTCAGGTTCAGTTAACGTAGATGCTAGTTTGGTGAGTGAGGGTCCTCTGGACAACAAAAAAGCTTCAAAACCAGGGTCATCTAGCCGCATCAATACACAAACAGAGATATCCGGCACAGGTATATACTACGGTTCATTTTTAAGGTTGAAAATCCAGTTAACTGGGGTTGAAGAGGTCTACTTAGCCACACTGTCCTGTTTGTAGAGACTGGAGAACTAAACCAGAGTGAAGAAACAGTACCCCCTTCTGCAGGTATTTTTCTTTTCCGGCATTATAAATTTAGTTGCTGACTTGTGTGCTTAGATGATTTGATACTGGCTGGGTCTTTTCCTTTAGAAACTGGGGATTTGAACGTTTGGGACCAAATCAGTGAGGCCCTAGATGCCAAAAAGGAAAAAGTATCACAAGAAAGTAGTTGGGGCAAAACTAACAAGAAGCTTCAAGTAGTTGACAGAACAAGTTTTGTAAAGAATGCTAAAATGGTACGACCATCACAAGGAAATAGATGGAGGAAGAATGCCTCGAGGGTACAACAATTGGGGGAAAATAGTCCTCAGAAACAGAGTTCAGCTCGTAAATCATGGTCCTATAAAGCTCTGAGAGAAAGTGCGCTTGGCCCAACAATGGATATCCTAAGATCACGAGAGGAGATATGAGGATGAGTACTGTTTTTAATTTAAGCATCGGCGGGTCTCGACTTTTGTGGTCCATCTACGATAAATGACTGAACACTTCTATATCATTCTCCATCTGCTTAAACACCTGAACGCTTTGGAGTTTTTTTTGTAAATAACCATGGTGGCTACTCGTTGGATGGTATCTTTCTATTTCATGGGGCAATTTACGCGTATTTTTTACAAGGATTTCGATTCCACTCATAAGCTAAAAAAAAGTATTAGTGTTTGTTTAAATTTCGTTAAACTAATATTCGGTTTATGATTATAAATAGTGATTTTTATTATATTTTTGAAAGCATTAGATAACTCGTATTAACAAAATTATTTGGAATCAAATTCGATTCAATAAATGGACAACTTGAAAAACACGCGAGCTGAAAGGGACATGGTTCGGGTACAGAAAGTGGACAGAGTTTACCGCACAAGGCTAGAGGACGATTGCACAAATTAAGAATGGACCTAATAGGATTGAAATCATCCTGGAATAAAAAGATTATGGTCATATGTTTTAAAAAAAACATATATAAAAAACACTAGCACAATTTTTTTGCTTGTAATAGCTACTTTCAAATTACGGAATATTCCTCAGACAGTCTTGCACCAAAAAAAAAAGGGATTTCCCCCTTACATCTCACAACCCCCTTACATCTCACAAGCAGAACGACGAACTCATCCCGTTTCGGGATGCCAACGCATCTGATAAGAGCAGCTGCACCCAGAATGAGAAATCAACAATCCTTGCTTCCTATCTCATTCTCATATCCAACTAGAAACCATGATATCATTCGTTGTCTAACACCTCACCTTCCAATTGTTTCTCATTTTAAAGGTCCTGTGGTGCAGATCTAGTCTCACCTATAGCCAAAACAAATCATTATAACAATATGCCAAACACTCTTGTCGCACAGGCAGTAAATTGTACTAAACCAGGAACCATTTCTTCTATGTAACAAAGTTTTTCTCAAGCATACATGCATAAATAGCATATATGTAGACATGCATCACTACGATTTGCAATATACATGATCAAATTCCGATGATATTTTACATAGATTTCTAAAGAGTGAAACCATGGAATGAGCATTCAGATTCTTGGATGTTAAAACACAAGACACTTCCGTATGGCTGTCAGCATCATGCACACATTTTCACGTCTTTAACTTTTCTTCAAAAAATAAGAAACTGATGTGTGATAAATGAACTACATATGTTGAAGACCTCGTCACAGTTCTAACTTCGATCTCTCAACTTCCTCGGAATGCCACAAGGGGAACAGCGTTAAGAAAATATATATATGTTCCAAATTTAGCTTCCTTCTTCATAAAACCTAGAGAGAACATTAAAGTTGTCTCTATTGTTCAAGAACACGCGTTCAGAATACTAAAATGAGATAATAGAATGTTTAGCTGTGAAAACTATGCACAAAATAGTAGAATATTGCTCAACTTAAAAGGATCAAGTACCTTCACAGATAATTTGTGCTGAAACTCAAAGATTAAGGACAACTGCTTCCAGATGGTATGACCATCTTCAAATTCACTCTTTTATTGTTCACAGAGTATATGACTTTTACATCCTAAACGTACATATAAAACGACAGCAATTTGTACCCAAAGCTCCATTTTTGTACAAAGGTCACATGTAAAGACTGGGTTACTTGTTTCTGAGCAGTTATATCATTTGAAGTAAATCGTATTTTTTCATCTTTCAAACTGATTAAAACTCATCATAAGGAACACAACCATTTGCATCTGAAATTGGCTTTTTCCTATCCCTCTTGGAAGAAACATCACTATTAAAGCTGTTGCATTCAACATCTTTCACTACATCATTTCCCATGTAGCTTGTCAAGTTTTCTGTATTATGAGACACTTCTGCAGAGGAGGGGAGGATCATTCTAGAAGGAAAATGGCTGCCCATATGCTCTGAAAGGGAGGGAAAAGTCTCTCCACAGGATGAACATGGACCTGATACTTTTGGAACACGACTGGGAGAAATTTCCTCTTCTGGTGGAGAGAGAGCTACATTATAAATTGAACACACACTTTTACCTACAGAAACAGATTCCTCTACAGGACCACGCCTACCAGGATCAGCATCTCTGGATTCGAGTCCATTAGGAGATGGCTGAGCTGACACAAACGTTAAGTCAGACCAGTTGGATGATGACGGGGAGAAGGTAAATGAACTTGAATAATCAGAGGTAGCTGGTGAAAGTGCCGGTGATGGTGAACTGGACTTTGATTTACTAACCAGAAAAGACGAAAAAGAATCCACCAAATTGAATGATGGTGATCGAGACAATGCAATCTCAGAAAGAGGAGCTGGAAATCCCACTTCTTTTAAGTTACTTTTGGACCAACCAGGGCTGCTGGTTACATACGAAACAAATGAATCAGGTGAATCACACTGACTATTGGAACATACTGAAGCATCAGAAGCCGATACAAAATCTTCAACTTCTTCACAGGTATCAATTGAATAGAGTCCATTACTTACTTGTGAGGCACTATGGTTGACTTTAGAAGTGGTAATATATTTTTTCAAAATACCACTCGCAAGGTTTCTCCTCAATCTGTTCCAACCATTCCCTCTCGCTGGAAGACATGTTTCGGATCCTGCTTCCATTAATGGATATGATGGTGCAACCTCAATAGGAAGTGCTCTGTGAGATATTTCAAAATCTAAATTATGCTCTGGAAAGCCAGTAGAGTTGATTTTAGACGAGGTAATAAATTCTTTCACAACACCACTGGCAAACTTTCTCCTCAATCTGTTCCAGCCATTCTCTCTAGCAGGAAGATGCGTCTCGGATCCTGCTTCCAATAACGGACATGGTGGTAATACCCCACCAGAAAGTGCTCTGTCGAATATTTCGAAATCTAAATCGTACTCCGGGAGTTTCCTTTGCCCGACAGGTGGATGGGCTGTAGCGGGCACCATATCAGATTCCACAGGCATGCTTTCTTTCTCGGATTTTACAGAGCAATAGCCAAGAGCATCCCAAAATTCAAATGTCTCTTCACCTTCTTTGAGAGTAATAACTGGACCTTGGGCCCTTTCATAACGAATTACTTGAGAGGCAGCTGCCATGGCATTATCTGACATCACAGGGGAGCAATGCTTCCCGGTCCATACAATAAAGCACAAGGAATGTGAATAATGAAAGCACCTCGAGAGTCAAGTTTTTGTTCACTGGGTTCACACAACATTTTTGGTACAAGATGCAGGGGATCATATGGTGAGTGAGGTGCCATAAGGTACATCCTAAGAACAGAAGTAGGGCTTGCAGGAAGAGCATGCACTCGTTTTTGGCACTGCAACAGTTGGCAAGCAAATCCAACATTTGGGTTAGTCACTCCTCTGGCTGCCTTCACATGCTGAAATGCATCATCAAAGCTCATCCCCTCTTTCCACATAAGATATGCAATGACCAATGAGTTTGATCGCGACACACCTTGACAGCAGTGTACAAGAACGCGCTTGCCTTGTTCCCGAACATCTTCAAAATAATCAAACACATCGTAGAGAATACTTGTTATATCCTCGGACGGGCAGTCATGCAGCCAAAGTGTTTTGTACACAAGTTCATTCTTAAAATATTCTGGGCAAACAAACCCCACACAGTTCAGCACATGAGTGATCCCATTCTGGCAGAGGATTTCACGATTCTTTGCAACAGCATCACTACCCAAATATATATGATCTAAAATCCTTGAGCACTCCTTCTCAAAAAAGGCAAGCTTGTCTTTTCTAAAATCAAATTCTCGGGGATGTTTATCTGAGGCTGAATTTTCACGGGGTGTTGCAGACCCAGGCCTTACACCGGGGGTTGGAGGATTTGGCCATATACCAAGATCATCTGACCCAGCTTTTGGCCATTCTTCCAAACTCGGTCTGATGATCGAAAGAGGTTGAAGAGGCGGCAAACAAGCTCGCGCTTTGCTGTTCCATTGTGGTTTAGAATTAGACTTTCTTGGTGGACGTTCAGTCCATGAAACCGACCTTGAGTATGTCTTCCAACTTCCACCTGGTGATTGCTCCTTCTCTTCATCCCTTATCATTTCAAAACACAAGGTGATACTCTGTAATCTAATTCAAGCAAATTTAGGTGTTTTTATAAAGATCCAACCACATGAAAATCAATCGTCAAGATTGAAAAAAAAAACCTGAAATACAAATCAATCAAAATAATCAACAAAACACTAGTCAAACTTCCCTAGAAGCCAAAGAAAACATCACTTTTTTGTATTTTGAATCTTGAGACCTTTCCAATAGATTACACCCACAATCAAAGAAAACCCCGAGCGATAGGATCTTTAAAAAAATAAAAAGGAAATGAAAAAATACTGAACTAGATTCCGTCACATTAAACCCTTGACCAAAGTTTCTTCATTTCTACCTGACCCAGTAAAACCCACTAAACATCGCTAACAAGTTTCAACAAAAAACACAAAAATCATAAACAAAACAAAATTCAAATTCAATTCAAGATAACATCAATAAAACTCCAAATACGAAATAACTAAATTAATTCATAAATCGGTCCAGAATTTTCAAGGAAAAAGGAGAGCAGAAACACTTACATGAACTAAATGTCCTTACAAGTTGCCGGGGACAAACAACAGACGTTTGATTAGCATCCCATGGTGGTATGACAATTAAGAACAAAATTTAAATTAAAATTAATAATAATAAAACAAGAAAGATCCGTTCAACAAAAGAAACTGGGGAAAATCGGGAAATAAATGTATTTTCTTTTCTTTTATTTCTAATAATTATAGATAGAGAAGGAGAAGAGGGTCGAAGAAGAGAGTAGGAAAGAGTCGCATGTAAGGCAAAACAAAAGTGAGAGGACAGCTTAGCGATTTTATATTTCCATTTATGAGGTAGTCAAGCTTGACTTGCTAGAAGATAAGAAAATATATTGTATATATAAATAACATAAAAAAAAATTGATAGGATCTTGCGAGCGAGTCAATTTTTGAGTCAAATCTTTTATTTAGATAATATTATTATTTATGTCAAAAATATTATTTATTATTATAAATATAAACATGTTTTAAAGATCAATAAATTATATATTTTGGCTTATTCATCAGCTCAAAATATCAGTTATATGTGATAAAATTAATAAAAAGTTAAAACCAAGACCAATATTTTACTGAAATCATCGTAAATCAGATTAAAAATGAAAAAAGAATTAAACTTTGATATTGGAACACGTCGAAATAGCAAAATCCCATATGGGTAGCTAGTGTTTATTTTATTAAAACATATCTATCTCGAACCAATAATAATATCTTGAGGTCATTGACTTCCATATACATCATCATCCATCCATCCATGGTCTCAGTGGGTGAGACATGAATGTCTCTTTTAGGTCAAAAAATGTGCTATTCGGTTTGCTGCTCTATAACAATGTTGAACTCAATATGGCAAAAGGTGGTACTTCCTTTTTGTTGTTGTTGTTGTTGTTGTTGTTGATATGTTATATTTCTTTACGCTTCCTTTCTTTTTAACTGTGCTGTGTCTTTAAGCAGTTCTTTTGCACAATGTGTCTTTATTTTTCATTTTAAGTTTGAATTTAAAATTTTAAAAGGGTGTCTATTTGAATGATTGCATTTTCTGTAATTTGAGGGAAAAAAATAGTCCATTTCTTTCTTTATTTTGATCACATGTTTACCAAATTTTGTTGGACAATGTGATGTTTTGGTAAGCAGCCTTTAATGAAACTAAATTTTTTAGGCAATATGGTTGAATCACTGCTCCATCCTATATACGTTTGTTCTCTTCACCTTCTATGGTCCATAGAAACATGATGTTCCGTCTTTTATGCCAGACTGTTGGACTTGGAAATCGAGCTTGCTGGTTTGTGAGCCTGTTTCTTCTTTCTTTTCTCTTGAATCTTGGATTTTTTACTTCTTTTATTTTTCTGATTAATTTTGAAAATAGTGGTTGAAATACATAAATGATTACGACGCAGGTACAATGTTTGAGTTTACAGTCTGATTCTCTCCTGCAAATTCATACTGTAGATAATCTAAATTGTTGAGTTTGTCAGAGAAAAATTGCTTTCTCGAGTGGAGTGACTGGACGGACTCTTTGGTTGGATCCAAATGAGGCCAAAAGTGGCAGAAGAAAATCTCGATTTTCTTGTATAGATATTTTTATAATGTTTTCCAAATTGTGCTCGCTAGTTATGAATGAAGCATTTGGTGCCATCAAGCATGTTGAGGACTTTTGGCCCTCTTCCCTGGAGGCAAAGTGTCTCAGGCTCTTCTCCAAGTATCAAATACTATGTTTGCTTTTAAAAAGTTCGAAATCCACTCACTGCATCGCACACGAAAAACAGGAAGGGATATTATTTACTTTTTGCTACTTAAAGCTTTCAGGGGAACATTCACTTGGATTATTCAAGCTAATTCTTGATGTTGATGCACTTTCCTACACAAGAATAAAATTTTCTGATGATGCATATCATTTCTCTACAATCAGATTCAGGTGCATCAAACTTTTCCTTTCGTTTTCTACTCTGGTTATTTATAAATTGAATCGATTTATCTAAGGTTTTTAAATTTCTAAGAGACCTTGCTATTTGATTTGATCTTTTTCGCATCCGTAGATGCTTATTCAAGAAAAGAGGCGGAATTTGCCCTCTCAGCCCTGATGGAAATACCTTCTCAGTACCTTGCAACCATAGAACTCAACATACTCGGGTAATGATTGGATATTCTTTATCAAACATTGTATTAGCGCTCTCTCTCTCTCTCTCTCTCACTCTCACGCACGTGTGTGTGTAAAACTCTAGTATAGAGATAAAATACTGAAAGTATTTTTATTTTCTGTAGCAGCCATCAGGCTGGGAATCCTCCAAGCAGAACTGTGCTTCCGCCACCTTCTCATGGCAGAGTTTCTTCCAGCGGCAGTTCATTTATGCCGTATGGTTCAAGCAGTTTTCCGCACAGTACTCTGTTTTATTCTGCCCATGAATCACCATCGAGCAATATGTATGACAACAAGGTAATGGATTCACCATAATCCTAGCAGGGCAAATGTTATCACTTGTCGAGCATACGGACAGCTAGCTGAGTAGAATGCTTGTTTGGTGTCGAGTTTTCAACACTAGAGTGTTTTTGTTTCTTGAATTTCTAATCTTAATCGTTTCCTCGTCAGGGTTGTCCAATTTGTAAGAGCCACTCAAAAGACATGGCTTTTGGCTGTGGACATCAGGTAAAGATTGCCAACTTCTCTCTACATAACGAGTTTATTTAACGAAGAATGATGCAATCTTGAATCGTTTTGGTTTTGTCGTTCTTGGCCAGACCTGTTGTGACTGTGGAATAGGCCTTGTTTATTGTCCGATATGCCGAAGCACGATCACGACAAGAATAAAATTGTATCCATAGATAAGAATAATTACATTGAAGCACCAAATCAAGCTACAGAGCCCTCAATCCAGACAGTAGCAGCAAGTCAAATGTATATAATTTGTTACTTTTCTTGAAATTTATATGTTCGAAAAGAAATATTTGAAGTAAATAGAGAAGCTAAAAAAATCAGTTGGATTTGATTGATGTACGACAATAACTAAATTGGGATTCGATCTACCTTGTTTTACATAATGCTGTAGTACAACGGAAAAGTTCCATATTTTGTTTGACAATCCACAGGTATTACTCGAGAATTTCTAAAAAAGAATTGCTAGTAGTATCCGTATACTCTCCGCTCCAGAAACAAAAATGCAATTCAGAACAACTAATTTGCGGGAAAAAAAAATCTTCACAACCACCCTTTTATGTGTTCTTTGGTCATGGAGTAAAATTTTGGGAGCACTTAAAATTTGGGAGGATCTCCATTATTCAAGAGGATGTAGTCAAATTAGGTAACATTTCCCGACGTTTGGCTTTCGTGTTCTAGTAGTCCAGCAACACTAATTGGCACATATGATTGATCACCGCACATCAATAGATGTCAAAAAATGGAACATCAAAAAAAATCATTCGAATCCAAATGGTCTCTCAGTTGCAATCCTTCTGGTTCCTTCTTGAACTGGCTTGATTCTATGTAATTAATGATAGACGTTTTCACCTTGATCAGCTTGGCATTTACTGAATCTGAATTGCCTTCTTTTAGTGCTTTGAGAAAGTCTTGGGCAATAATCCTCAGCAACTTCTCAAATTGATTTCTGTATCTTCGGTAAAGGGCATATCCAGACATCTGGACATTCGTAAATGACTTCTTACTTGTGCATCAAATATAAAAAAAATGTGAAAAGACAAATGCCAGCTTACTTCAAGAAAATGTTGAAGTGCAACAGCGGTATAAAGATTAGCCGGGAGAGAATTTAGAAAACTTGCAATCCATGCCCAACCTTCTTTAAGTCCATGGAGATTCTGAAAGCCACCAATTTCAGTCTGCCAAAACAAGACTATCAGAACTCAGGCTTGTATCATACCAGTAAAATGCATTGGAAGATTTTGGTTAAAAACTCAAGTAGAGATGGAGCACCAAACCTGCACTAAAGCTCCATAGAGTCTCATGATTGAACTCAATCTCTCTACATAACTATCAGTGCTCTCGATCTTTCCATCTATTTCCCTGTAGCCAATAGCTTTGAAATAAGCTTCTCTGGTTTGAAACAATACCTGTTAAAGATAACATAAATATGGTAACAATTTACAGCAGTTCTGTCAAAAAGCCAAAAGAGAACAAGAATGTTTCTGAACTTGAGTCCAATCATTTCATATGACTCTTGAAGAGAACTTTAAAATTAAATGAAACTGCCCATACTTTTACATCAGAAAACCATAAGAAAGAAAAATAGAAAACAAACAAAAAACAAATGCTTAAAACACGAATTAAATTTATTACCGAAGAGTATTCTACAAATTTGGGCACAGTGTACATGCAAACTCTGTTCAACTCTGCCATGAGAATGTCCAAAGCCAATGGAATCTGTATTCAATGAAAAAAAGTTATCAAACAACATATTTTCAAGGATCAACATGCTGAATTGCTGCTTCAATGGACACAAGCATACAAATCCAGGCATAAAGAAGAATTGTCTTACATAAAAGAAGAGAACATAAAAGGACTTTGTAGTGAACAACTGATTTCATAATAACTAACTAGAATCATTAGATAACAAGTGGCAATGGAATTCTTCACAGCAGATTTTACCTTGGAGGTGACGAGAACAATGACACGACTACAGGAAAAAATAAATCCGTCGCTCTTTTGAGAATTTTCACAGTTGAAGACCACCTGTAAACATCACGACTCCCTCAGTAAACACACATTTATCAGACATTCTCTGAGCATGACGATGTAATTTTCTTCCACCTAAATATACTAAAGATCAAATCTCTTATGTAATCAAACAAATAAATGAAAACACATAACTCCTTCAAGTGATAATAACAGTACCTTTTGTAGTTTGAGAGAATAGCAAAGAAAGAAAATACTTCACTTGTATTATTGCTTCGAAAAATAATGGTTAGATACAATGAATTTATAGACTCCTAAGTTAACTAAATTCCTAAATCTAAGGGATAACTAGATACCGATAATTCTAATCCTAAAAATTCAGATATAAAAGATAAAGCAAACAAGATCCTATCAATCTAGATAAGCTGATGATAATCCTATCAATCTTGATAAGATGAGGATAATCCAATATTCTACACCTTTTCTGCGAAGGACAGGATACTGAGGGACTGAGGATATTCCGGACTGCTGATTATATTGACCAACTCATCTGCTTTTGTTCTGTTAAAAAAAAAAACAATGTAATGACCTGAATCCTTATTTTGAATGAAGTACAAATTAAGATATAATTAAAAAGTTGTTAATTAAATATTATTAAGGAATTGTTAATTCAGGATCAAGATGTTGGGATCCACCAAATTTAAAAAGGGATAACCCGATCTACTTTAGATTACATTATCTCGAGAAATCCAACTAGACAAATGAGATTCTAACCCGTGGCAGATAAGATTGATTCGGATTTTCTGAACTAGTCGGATGCAGCCTATAAATGGAAGCTGAATTCTTTTGTTTCCTACACCGCATTCTTCAGAGAGAGTTCTAGCCTTATACATTAGGTTTTCTAGCCAGTTTCTAGGGCACTTTGGTGTCGGGAAGTTTCGGAGCTAGTGTCGATTCGAGGAGGGGTCAGTGAACTGAGATCGAGAGCATCATCAGCGGGCTGACGATGGACGCAGGTATAATCCTGAAGCCTTAAATAGTGATTTAATGATCATTAAGGAAAACTTTGTAGCATGTTCGATAATTCAGGATCTAGTTTGATAGTGATTTCATTATGTTGGTATAGTCTAGGTTCAGAGCTTTCTGTCATATTGTTTTAGTGAGGTACGTGATGTACTGACTGAGATATCCAAGCATAGTATACACACTTATATGTTGCATACTTATCGGTTGCATGATACATGTTTTACTGCTTTGGCATATTATGCATGACGTATCATTTTGAGCCTGATATCTTTTGAGATATACCTCGTTTGTTGGGGTCGCTCAGCCCTATTCTGTATTGTGGACGATGGGACATCGAGAGCTATAGTGTCCGACAAGACCCGCGGGCTCTGATGACCTGGACATTGTAGGTCTACGTCTTGATGATGAGTGTGAGAGCCAAAACATGCCCAGGGCAGATCAGATACTACACACTCAGGCACATCTAGACTGAGCATGAGATTCTTGACTTAATCCTTAATATCCGAGCATATTGCATTTCGCATGCATCATATCAATTTGTATACTCGTACATTATCTCATTGGGCGATTGTCGCTCACGTCATTGTTTCATCTTGGGCACCCCATTCCACGGGGCAGGTCTTAGGTTGGGGACGGTTCAGACGACTAGGGCAGTGGCTAGAGCAGTTGGGTTTTCGGTGGTGATCTAGTGGAGGTGTTATGTGGTTTATCGTTTTCTCATTCAGATTTATGTTTTCGTTATGGTTGTATTAATGTTTAAGAGTGCCGTTATTTGTTTTGTTTTCGTTTGAGTTGTAAGATGATTAAATATTTGGTTTCCGCTGTTTAATTGTTGTTATTAAGTTTAATGTTGCATGTTTATTAGTATGTTTAGTAGTAGCTCGGGTAAGGGCGCTATAAACAAAAATGTGCAATTCGCACATAACATAAGATATTTTATCAGAAGAAAATAAAAGCTATTGAACAACAAACTGAAAGACTTATTGGTTTGTTAAAATGAAAGAATGATCAAATCCAACTGACCTGACATTTTCTACAGTAGCAGAGATGGTTTTAATCAGCCTATTGAAATTCTGTCCAGTTCTTCGCTTACCCTGGATTGGACAGACAATTGTGGTTCATAAATGTCATATCATTGAAATTGTGCTCATGAACAACATCACAGACATATAATGAATCCTAAGAACCACCAAACACAATTTCTCTAGCATGCGGTGATCTTTACAAAGTTGCGACCACCTTATGTGCCTTACTTATTTTGGACAAATGATTCTATAAACATGTTAAGATATTTAAATGTATAATACAGTAATCTAAGAATTTGAAATTCAAATCATCCATAACGATTTACCTGATTAGAACTTCCTTTAATGGCCTCATTTTCAGACGTCAACTTTTCATAAATCTGTAGTCTTTTATCCTCCAATTCTAAAGCATTTTTTGAAGCTCTAGTAATATTTCTCTCTGTCAAATAGACTCAGTCAAACTTCAGATTAGAATGGGAGACAAAATCAAAATTCTTCTTTATCAACATAACACGGTACCCAAATACCTGATAATGAAACCTGTTTCTTATCGTCAGACCCTGTAGCTGCAACCTGCCCAAGAGTTTCCTTCGAATAATCCAGTACCATGGGAACACCATTTCTTAAAGTTTCAACAGCATTTTTGGTTGCAGCTGCTTCAGCAGCTTGCTTCTTTTCTTCAACATAATGTTTCTCAGCTTCGGCAGCCACTTTAGCCATTTCAGCTCTCTCAGCTTGTAGCCTAGCCTACATTGATTCAAAAATACCAGACAAAAAAACAGTTATTTAAGATACGAAACAAATAGTGGACGATGGATGCATATTCACATAGCTACAACTATTTTTCTAGGCAAATCGAATGCATGAAATGGATCATCCATCATTTGGTGTGCAATTTAGAAACAATTTCTTTCTGAGCAATTTTCCAATGGTTGGAAACTTTCAAATAGATGCATACACAACATGACAGTAAGATATGGAAGACAATACCATGCTGGGATATCTGAAGATTTTTCATCAATTAAAAGTTCGTTATGTTTGTACATAAGAAGTAATGGACAGAAAAACCATAGATATATGAATGTCTGTCACATCTGCCTCATTTCCATGGGGGGAAAAACAAATTCCCAAAGGCTCATGAAAATATTTATGAATTCAATAGAATCATTTTTCTATTACAGTAAGGGCTGTCTTAATTTGAGATAAGATTGGCTAGTTGCCGTAACAGAAAAAGAAATAAAAGAATTATAAAGACGACGAATGCCAATAAGCATATATCATGTTTAGATACAAAAAATATTTAAATGACATAGGTGCGGAAAGAACCTCTTCTTCAGCTTTGATCCTTTCTTGACGTATTTTTTCTTCTATGAGAGCCTTCTCTTTCCGTTTAGCCTCTTCACGAGCTGCGTCGTCTCTTAATCTTCTCTCTTCTAGTTGTGATATGTGATCATGATCTCTTTGTACAGCTGTAAGGTGATTATCAAGTGCTTCTGCGCTGCCATAATTCAATAAAGTCTTAACCACAGTATTCTCATTCTATTCAAATTATCGGAGTAGACATAATAGGAACGCAACCTTGAAAGCCTCGCTAAACACTTGAAAGAATTTCTGAGCCGTGAAAAATCATATCAAGGTCATCATAATTGAGATGTAGATCATAGATAGTTTAAACAATTTTCAGATAAAATTGAGTTCATATGCCAATCATATATGTACACCTTAATGACCTTCCAATTGTCACAAGTGTCATGGAACTTTATAATCTCAAAACAGTAACAAATCATTGTCAGGTAGTCAATTACAAGATAAGTGTTACTTCCCGTTACCAATAGATACTATGGGTCATCGGGTAGTACAGCTACAGATATAAGATTTTTCAAAAGGAAGAGTTCCCAAATTGGCTTTCAAGCAGCCACTTATTATGGGAGAAACTCCAAAGGAAGTTGCTAAAAGAAAGAACATCTTCATAGCATACATAAAATATGCCGGGTTAGAAAGTCTCAAACCCATTTGAACATTTAAATATAGGAAACATAATGAAAATTAAGAGTCGAGGTATGCAGTTTAAAAGGTCATACATTGTACGTTGATACTGCAAATCAAATTTTCGTTCCCTCTCTTGCTGTGTTCTTCTATGCTTGCTGATTTTAGCAATTTCAGAAGCAAACTTCTCATTCTCCATAACCAAATTTGTCTCTAAGATTGATATTTTATTTCTCACTTCCTCCTGTTGTCAGAAAAATGGGAAGAAAAGGTCAACAACTATTAGTCCTATGATGTTAAAAGAATGAATGAAAAAATTAAGATCAAACACGCACTAATCCATCATGAAAATTAGAGTTGATGGAAAAAGAGAGTTCAGAGTTGTTAACCTCGTTGATATCCTTTTCTCAAATCATGACACACAAATCAAGTATGTCTACTCACCAAAACATAAAGCTGAAATTCATGATTTAGCTCATGGAGTGCACCTTCTGCTAATCCCACTTTATCCATCAAATGACATTGAGCATCAACAGGCAACTCATAATCAGAATCATCACTGCAAGCAAAAAAAAACGGGTGATCAACAACCTGGTGTACACTGAGAATTAAGGAACAGGTCAACTTGTTAATCAGGAAGGGAAAATAATGAGTATTTAATCCAACAAGCCTATGTAGAATCGTAATCGAAAAAATAAGTCCTTGCAGAAACAACAAGGATTTTACCAGAAAAAAATTGTATTTCATACAATGGAGAAATGGACATGGTAATGTTTATTGTTGAATAAATCTTTCCGGCATTCACTCTATTATAATATTTTCATCTCAATTCACATAGTGATAGATATGAGAAAGACAAATGATTCAATTTTTAACTTCAAAGGAAGGGCAGATGGCCTCACAACAAAAACTACGAAAACAATAAGACAGAATATGGAGATAATACTTTGTAATGAGTGATTTGCACTTCAAGTATTTCACTTCTTTCTTATTTGATAAGTAGTCAAGTACAAACCTCATATAGACTTCATCCAAACCAAATCTTCTGCCTGAAAACATGGATGTGTTAACAACCTCTTCTTCAGTGTCACTATCAGAAAAACCCAATCCATGATCTGATACATGCATCACAAATCCCCCTGTGCTGCAATAATTCTCCTTTGAAGCTCTCAAGTTTCTGAATGAGTAAAGCAAAGTTATCACCATAAACTTCATATAATGAAACAAAATAAAAGATATACCTAGGCTGCTTCTTGTCAAAAGGTACAGTAAGATCTAAATTCGCGATGAGCTTCTTTTCGATCGTATCAAGCTCTGATAGTAAGTTGTCAAAGCTCCAATCAGGTTGTGGATCCGCCGTCATCCCATTAATATTTGGTGGACAGCGAAGTTCAAAATTAACGGCTCCCCTGAATTTTGACAACTCCATCATCCAGACTGCGCGTCTGTCTTCTTCTTTCCAATAATAAAAAGAAACAAAATCTACGAGAAAGGAAAGAGAAGTTACATTTTCCCACAAGAAAAGATTTCCTTTTGAAAACAAAAAGGTCGCTGGAGAAGACAGATGTCTGCACAAGTGCGACAGTCGGGGATGCTAGAGCTAGGAGGAGGAGGAGGAGGAGGAGGAGGCTAAATTGTTTCCTTGACATGAACCTAATTTATTTCTCAAACACGCACCATGATGTAGGAGACCTTTTATTTTATTTTAAATAAATTTCAATCACAAATATCATCGGCAATAAACAATTTTAAACTTACGTTTCTATATCAAAATTTTTATTTTTACTTTTATCATGGTTCATCAAACTAATCTTAAATCAATTTTTATATCAAAATTATAAATATAAATATGAATGATTCGTCTCAATAAATATGTAAGGTCATCCGTTTTTTTGATAAAATAGTAGATGTATATTTATATATTTGAATTTTTTAAAGGATGATATTGTTCAAGCTGGTTGGTTAATAATGCTTTTTATGATTTATATCTACATTGCCTTGTAAGTATTTCTTCCAATTACCGTATTCCTTTTTCTTGTCAAAAAAGTGATGCGTGGTGTCTATGTTTATTTCATTTTTCTAATTTTCATTTTTAAGCATGAAATGATGAGCCTTTCACAATCTTTCCACGTTATATTTCTTGGCGTGTTACCAAACATCAATCATGCATGTCTTCTACTTTATTAAAAACGTAGAAAATGTGCTAGACAATTAAATAATTATAGTACAAATAATTGATGGACGACGTAATTAAGGAAAAAGCTACCAGCGATTATATATATATATATATATATATATATATATATATATATTGATCTGAAAGTCTATATATATGGTTTGAACAACTTATAAAATCTTGACAATTCCAATTAAGAAAGTTAAGTAGTTCTTTTGATGGGACCATTAGCAATATAAATATCATACATGCATGCGCTTGTAATCCACCCTCAGTACTCTTGATACAAAAACAAACCAACATGGGAAGGTTGAGATCCAATTTCCACCTATATTTTCTTTCTCCTCTACTATTAATCTTCTTATTAATCACCAGTGTTTTCACGGTGTCTCAGCCGCTCTCCACAGACTCACGGTGGATTGTCGATGAATCAGGCAAGCGCATAAAGCTGGCATGCGTAAATTGGCCGGCGCATCTAGAGGTGGTGGTGGCAGAAGGGCTGAGCATGAAGCCACTGGATGCTATTTCTGCAGAAATTCTTGACATGGGATTCAACTGTGTTAGACTAACATGGCCACTTTTCTTGTTTACGAATGATACATTGGCTTCTGTTACTGTCAAACAATCTTTCAAGAACCTGGGATTGGTCGAATCCAGTGCAGGTTTCCAGGCAAATAATCCATCACTGATTAATCTTACTCTCATCAATGCATACCAGGTAGCTAGCTAGTAAGAGATTTACAATGGTCCTAATGCACCTATAATATAAATTTCCCTTCCAAAATGATAGATAAAAAAATTTAATATTCGAGTCGATGACAGTTTTGAATCGATATGTTTCAGGCAGTGGTCGCTAGTCTTGCTAGGAACGACGTGATGGTCATACTAGACAACCATATAAGCAAGCCGGGTTGGTGCTGCAGCAATTTTGATGACAATGGCTTTTTCGGAGACAAGTATTTCAACCCTGACACATGGATCAAGGGCCTAACAAAGGTTGCCACCACTTTCAATGGAACCAAAAATGTGGTTGGCATGGGCTTGAGGAATGAACTCAGAGGTCCTAAACAAAATATTAATGATTGGTACAGGTAACATAGCGACGTTTGTATCATAACACTGCTCTTATAAGAACCCAGCATGTTGAAAATATGATATTGTACGTCACACTTGAAATATCTCCAAATTTATAAATTAATCTCTCAATTATTCCTCGAGTCTGGTCAGCGAAGATCATAAATAAAATTGGCCACCTCACAAGTAATTAACCAAGGTTGATGAAAGTCAATTTTGGATGGCTTTCTCTAGTCTATCAAAATTCAGAGTTTTTATCTTAACTCAACCTATAAATAAATGAATAGGAATCAGATTACCGATGCCATCCCAATTCCTTTACTGGGTCGTTGCTTTTTCTGCGTTGTTTTTTTAAGGAGAACACACAAGTGTTAAGATGTATGTTTGCAGAATAGTTCAAATCAAGAAGGATACTCTACTGCATTTGAGTAAAGCCTCTCAAACTTATACATGATTCCACGTTTAGTTATGAAGCTAGCTAACGCTAGATCACAACAAGCTCACATATCTAGGAGCAGATAAACTGTATCATTAAATAACGCTTGGAATCCCCTATCTCAAATCATTGTTTTATGATACAAATTGTATAATCGAGTCAATGCTCTGTCTTGTAATGGACAGGTACATGCAGAAAGGAGCAGAAGTAGTACATGCTGCCAACCCCAACGTTCTTGTCATTTTGTCCGGGCTGAAATTCGACAATGATCTATCTTTTCTTAATAGCAAACCTGTCAATTTGAGTTACTCTAACAAGACTGTGTTTGAGCTTCATTGGTATAGTTTCACAGATGGCACAGCATGGCAATCAGGCAACCCTAACCGAGTATGTGGGCAAGTTGTAGATGAGACAATGAAGAGAGCAACTTTTTTGCTGGAGCAAGGGTACCCCTTGTTTGTGAGTGAATTTGGGGTGGATATGAGGGGTATTAGTGTGAATGACCACAGATTCTTGAATTGTTTTGTTGGGTGGGCAGCCGAATTCGACGTGGATTGGGCATTGTGGGCTTTAACAGGAAGTTATTATTTAAGAGAAGGGGTGATTGGATTAGATGAAACTTATGGAGTTTATAATTGGAATTGGTGTGGAGCAAGGAACACAAGTATTTTACAAAAGTTATCTGTTCTTCAATCTCCATTTAGAGGTAGATTTGCAGTGCATCTTTTTTCTTGATTTCTACTATCCAAATAAGGTTCACTCATAATTTAACATGCACAATTTCTCGGCGAACCTGGGATTCATAATCATTCTAAAAAATTTACAGGGCCAGGTTACTCTGAAGCACGTCAACATAAGATACTTTTCCATCCCATGACAGGCCTATGTGTGAGAAGAATATTGTCATTACCAAAACCCCTGGTTTTAGGTTCATGCTCCGATGCCTCAGCATGGAGCTACACTCCGCAAAAAACCTTGACAATAAAAGGAACATATTTTTGCCTACAAGCAGACCAATTGGGGCAGCCCGCAAAGCTTGGTATAATCTGCGGCAGTGACAGCTCAAAATGGGAGGCTATTTCAGACTCTAAGATGCATCTGTCCACAAAACTCGAAGATGGCACCAGCGTGTGTTTGGACATAGATTCAGAGAAGAGCATTGTCACAAATAGTTGCAAATGTTTGGATAATAAGAACAATACGTGCGATCCAGGAAGCCAGTGGTTCAAAATCATCGACAGCACAAGACGCACGAATCTCGGGCTCCGTTCTGAAAAATGTAGCCAAGAATAAATTTCCTCGAGGCTTTAGAACATTTCAAGTGCGTACGAATATGAGAAAATGCATGGTTTGATATTGGCATATATATATATTTTTATTACCCTACATCATGTGTAAACACTATAGCTGTAGCGCCTCAAATTCAACGACAAGACGAGTCTTTTCAGCGAGCTTATGTCCTCACTCACACGCACCATAGAAAACTTCTCAGGGTTACTCATCCCAAAATTGTTCAAAGTCAAGCACGCTTAACTTTGGAGTTCTTATGTGAGCTACCGAAAAGAAGATGCACCTTGATATAAGTAGCACATATCAAATTTTTTAAGCCTTCTTCAACTGCATAGTCCCATATATGAACAGTTTCGTAATCCCTCTCCTTCTGGTGTAAGATCGGTTCATCCATGTTCCCACCGCCTAGAAGCCTGTCAGGAACCGCTCATTGTCCATGCAACCTCATGATATCGGCGATCACCCCAGCCCTCTTCAGTCCCGGGCCTCACAATAGCTGATCTAAATCTGATTTCAAGCCAAAATAATAACAAAAAACATCTTAACATGAAATATGAATTGGCCGTGGTCGACTAGAAAAGAAGTTTGGGATGGATTGTCATACTGTAAACGGGTCATTGCATTTGGAAATTCTCTCTCTCAAATCTTCGTATCCTGTTTGGGCTAAATGTGTACTGTCTCGGCCCTGTAAACCTTCAAATTAACTAATAACCCCCTAATTATTTTAATAAGCTTGACGGTCCTTGCGTTTTTAGATTATTAGCTCACGTGCTACATCCTCATTTTTAAAAGGTTTTAATGTATTTTTAATTGTGAAATGACTTAAATGCCCTTTTTATATTTAGTTTCACTAATAACAAATATCGTGCGTCTCACAGAGCCCTTATCACTTAGTTTTCGACCATATTTTCACAATTTTAAGTAGATGCGAGATCTAGAAATTTATTTTTCATGATTGTAGGTTGCACGTAGTTAACGAACGTAAGTACGTACACTATGAATATTGATATTAAATTTGCATATAATATATTATTCAATATCATATATTATTTCACAGTTTATCTATCATTTTAAACAATTATGATTTAGTTTCTTCAATTTTTTGTATGATTTTCGAATCTTTTAGTATTTTTTTCATCTTTTATTTTATTTTTCCTACTTCTTTCTTCGAATAAATTCAGCAATCATATCATCATATCTAATTTCTATTTTTTTTCGTCATCACATTTGATTTTGATTAATCTATTTGATGCTTACGTGTTTTTTTCTATACTCTTCTTCTTTTGTTTATTTGAGTCGTTCACCCTTCGGTTTAATTTCATTTTATTTTTCTTGTTTTTTTTAAAGTCTCATTCGGTTTTTCATATATTATATATTATATCTATTTTGCATTATAAACATAATTAAGTGTATGAATTAATTGTTAATTAGAAAGTGTAAGTTGAATTTTAAAGTATAATGAATAAAAAAATGAAAAAAATGGGATTTTACGATTATTGATATAATTACTTGATATAAAAATTAGGAGAAAATTTATGAAAATTCAATAGCAGATAATATATTAGGGGGGAAAACCTCTTGTGATAAAGGATGTAAATAGATATTTTATTGAGAAGCAAAAAAAAAAAAAAAAAAAATTTCAAAAAAATTCATAATCGGAAAAGTCCAAAATATAATTTTATTTTATTCCTTTGAAAAAAAAAATATTTTGAATAATGTCAAATTAAAAAAAAAAAAACAAGTAAGATGTTGTTACTACATTTTTAATTAATTTTGTTGCGTTTGTAATTCCATATAATAGTTAAAATTACCCTAATAGATATAAAAACCATTTTAAAGTAGTGAATAATGTCAAATAGTACAAAAAATTTTAAGATTTACTAGAGAAAAATGACGAGATATTTCAAAATTTCAATTATTATTTAAAATTTATGTTTCGAGGTTAGAAAAAAAAAATGTAAAATAAAATTAAATAATTTATTTTGTTTATTGAAACATTTTGTCAATGAAAGTTTTCTTAAATAATTTCAACCAATTTTCTGACTTAATATATTTAAGAACAATTTCAAATTCAAACTTTATTGTTTAAATTAATGTAATATTAATTAAGTTATGATAAAAAAATCTTATAGGACAGAGCGTTTTTCGATTTACCAGAATTTATAACTTGTGGTAACAGTGCTTAAATGTTAACTCAAATCTTTTAAAATCATACAGTAGTTCAAGCGTCACGTTTCTATTGCTCCATACAGATGAGATAATTATTGTACCCAACAATTGCAATATTTGCAATGAATGAGAATAGAACTCGTGAGATTGCCTCTGATACCAATTGTAGGACCAGACATTTGTCGTTTTACCAACACTATAGCTGGTGGTAATAGTGTAACTCAAATATTTTAAACAGTATAGTAGTCCAATCGCCATGGTTCAATCGATGTATCTAGAAAAAACAATTATTGTACCCAATAATTACACTCATTCAATCTATGAGAATCGATCTCATGACTTTGTCTATGATATATATCAATTGTAGGATCATGCACTTGCCGTTTTATCAAAAGTTATAACCGGTGATAATAGTGCAATGTTAACTAAAATATTTTAAAACCATAAAGCAACCAAACATCATGTTTCAATTGTTTATCTAGTATGAAAAATTATTGCACCTAACAAATCAAATGTGGATGTTATTTACATTTCAGAATCATTTCTCTAAATCAAATAATTTCATCGAACACAAAGTAATTTTAATTAATAATAATCATTTAAACACAAATATTGATTTTTGGGTGACAACCTTATGCCCTCACAAAGTAATTTTAATTAATAATAATCATTTAAACAAAAATATTAATTTTTGGGTGACAACCTTATGCCCTCACATATGCTCTATTAGGTTGCAATCATAGTAAAAATGCACAATGAATTAGTAAACCTAATTTAATTAATTTAGTAAGTGACTAATATTAAATAACAATTTTGTTAGTTTGAAATGTGAAAAATATTTTTTATGTATATAAATTCATCATATATAATGATAAATTAATTAATATGTAGAAAAGAGGAAAATTTATTTTTTTGTATATAGTTTCATCATATACAATAGAAAATTAATCAATAGGTTGAAAAGAACAAATAAGACAACAATCATAATATATGTTATGTTTAGAATGTAACTGAAAATTGGATAACAAAATATATGGAAGGATTTGAGGGCAAAGAATGTTGCATTGAAAAAAATTATAGGGCTTGACAGTGTACAATACCAACTGCTGTGGGATTACTTGGAGACAATGTTGAGATATAATCTGAGTAGTAAATTGATGGTTAACAAGAAGGAAGATGTGGAACCACCTACATTTGATAGGTTATATTACAAATTGCAGGGAACAAAGACTTGTTTTTTAACATGTAGGCCTATTATAGGACTGACTGGTTGTTTCTCGAAGACAGTTCAGGGAGAACAACTTTTAGCGACTATTGAAAGGGATGACAATGATAACATGGTCCACATTGCTTTGGCAGTAGTCCATGTAGAAAACATAGACAATCGGACATGATTCTTTAGAGAGTTGTTGGATGATATATGAGGTTTGAGAGATGATAGATGGACCTTCATCTCTGATAGGCCAAAAGGGCTTGTTGAGGCATTAAAAAACCTTGTACCTGATTCCGAGCAGACATATGTACCAGAACCTCAAGAAGAAATATAGGGGAGTAGAGTTGAAAGATTTGTTTTGGAATCAACAAATAAGCATGATTTTGAAAATGCAATGAAGCTTATTGTTGATCCAGATCCCAAAGTGAATCCTACTTATGAGATAGTAGGTCAATGGCTTAAGAAAATTCCGGCAAAGCATCGAGCAAGAAGTTACTTCAGAGCATACTGTTTGAGTGATGTGGTGGTTAGCAATACGTAGAGAGTGAGATTGATATTGATGTGGTCAACAAATAAGTTTATTTGTTTTTGATGGTCTTAACTTTCAACTCAATTATCTTTAAACTTCATTGTTTAATTCCATAATGTCATTAATTCCCTTCACATCATTTCATTTGTTCCTACCGTTTTTTTCTTAGGATCGCCTTATCTTAATACCTTTTTTGCAGGGTAAGCCCATCGAAGACCCCCTTATGACCTCATGCACCATGCCAGTCCGTGCACTGTCTATTTTCCCGGTAAGTCTTGGGACATGAAAAAGTTGAGGGAGATTAGAGAGATCGACAATACATGTGAGATTCTCACGCAAATTTTACGTACAGGAATTTCAAGAGAGGAGGAAAACAAGCGAGATTCTTGAAAGGATGATTAAGTTTGCATTTGTGTCGTACTAATTAGATGTAAACCTTCAACTTCTTGTAAATGCGATTTTTGAAAGGATGGATGAATGGGTTTTTTGTGTCTCATACTTCCTAAATTAGATATAAACCTTCAAATTTCTCTAAAGAAATCTTAAAGCCTTGTGAGTTGATTTCATTTTTTAGACTGTTGTTGTAACACGATCAATATCTAAATTCAATTTACACAACTGGCCCGGGTGTTTATATATGCATGTGATTTATGAACTTTATTTCATATCGATTTTATAGAATAGTTGTAACAAAATTTTATAATTTTAAACTATGTTTTTTTTTTCAACATTTTAAATATGAATATTTTTATTTTAAATTTCATACATTTAATAAAATGGAGAAAAGAAATAAAATCAATCACAAATAAATAAAAAAGAAAAAGAAAAAAAAAAACTTCTTAATCGCAATTCGTGAACAAGATAAAATTACAAATACACTTTTTTTATAGAATAATTGTCCAAACATTTTTTTAATTATTTTAGTAATAAAAATGTGTGTATAGAATAGTTATTCAACCACATGTTTATTTTTAAAACAAATTTTTGAAAAATTTTGTAAAAAAAATTTTTATAAAAACATTTTTTTAAATAAAAACTTAACCAAACGGAGCCTAAATAGCTGGTCCAAACTAATTCCAAGCCAGTGCTAGGATGATGCAAATCATGAGCAATCAGAAAACTGAATGCAAAGCAATAACTCTTGTAAAAGCTTAGCCTAGATGCTAGCAATTGTAATAAAATCATCAAGCGTACGCATCTGCTACAATGAAAGTTCCTGGCCTTTAAGATATCGACTATTTAAGGTAAGATTGAATCTGTTCCAATTCTTTATGACAACCTTAAAAAGACCCAAGTTTCAAGTAAAGAAGCTGCCAGCACAAACAGATGCCAGGTTTGCTGAAGGCTTACAATCCTCCAGACTCATATACAAAAGAAGCTTCATGCTTCGAAAACGTGCAACATGCGGCGAGACAATTACATGGGAACCTTAAACACAGTGTTCCTTTTGTTGTCTGAAGCAAAGGATTTAGCAGAAAGGATATGTTGTCAGGGACCGAATTCCAAACCTCTTGCAGACTTTTAAACCACAACCAAAGCAAGGTATATGATTCAACACAGCTTTATTCCATCCTCATGGCACTTGTCTCCCTTTCTTTTTTCTTCAACAAGTTCTGGTATTCTATATAAAGCCTGGAGAAGAACACCAGATTCATATAAGAAATATCTTCAAAAACACCTTTCCGATAGATATGGCTAGCCAGGACGTGTTTCCTAAGACAAAGAATGTTACATTTGCCACCGAAAAGGTACAACCTACTAAATCTCCGATCATCAATGGGCTCGTGAAGGATTTCGAAACTGATCAACGGTTAAGGCCAAGCCATGAAATCGAACACAACATCATCAACCCCCTGCAACTGAGTGCGCCGGTGCCTGGTAGAGGCCAGCTCATGAAAGGTGGGGGGGAACGTGCCTTCTTTTCGGCAGATGATAGTGCACTTACCAAGCAAATTCTCGGAACCCATTCTCCAGAAATCGAAGATTTTGATGTCAAACCGGTTCTTTTCATAGTGGAGGATATCATCAACCTGGCAAAACCTTTGACTGCTGATTCTACTGCTGTAGGATGCAAGAAGTTTATTCACTATACACTTTCTAGTTCAAGAAACCCTTTTTAAATGATAATAATTCATACCCTTTTCACGTTCAGAATTCTTTCCTTTTTTATTAATAATAATTCTCTGGCATTCTGCTCAAATATAGGTTGCTCCAATTCGAGCCCATTTGGACACGCTTGATAACAAGGTCATCTCCAGTTCCTACCATGATACCGTCACTCAAAGTTCTTACCACGACACTGAAATAGTTCAACTAATGGCATTTCCCATCAACAAGGTTTCCAGTGAGGTAAAGTTCCTAATTTCCCCTCAAAAGACAACATTTTGTTGAAATTACATGACTGAAAATCACGACTTTTTCAATGTAACAGATAATATGCAAATGTACTTCCGGAACAGAAGCGCATTCACTAACCATGGACCTCCTAAAATCACTATCAAACTACTCATGGGATGCCAAGGTGGTCATTACCTTTGCTGCTTTCTCCATCAACTATGGCGAGTTCTGGCTCGTTGAGCAACTTCACGCCAAAAATCCACTAGCCAAGAATATTGCCACACTCAAAGATTTACCTAGCACAATGGAACATTCCAGTGATTTGAGAAAGAAATTTGTGGCAGTAGTTGAGCTCTTAACTGCAATAACGAAGGTGACCCACTGTATTATAGAATTCAAGGAGCTTCCATCTCTGTACATTACCCGCGAATCACCAGAAGTGGAGGCTGCCACTGCTCATATTCCAATAGCTGTTTATTGGGTCATAAGGAGTCTTCTGGTCAGTGCATCCGTTCTCTTGAACCTTATCGGCACTGGTAACGAGTATGATGCTCTTAGATCTTATTATCCACCTTTCTTATCGCTTGTAACTGAAACTAACCCACTTATTTTTTCAGTGATGAATCTTCAAAACTTTGTCTATTGTTGATTATCAAGGTACATCTCGTCAACTGCTGAGTCATGGGAGATATCAAGTTTGGCCCATAAGCTCTCAGTCATGATGGAGCCACCTACAAAAGCAACTGCAGATTTGTAAGGGCTTAATCGGTACGTCACATGTTGATTCGTATTGTCTAATAATAACGGATACACTGTTAAGGTAACAAAGATAGTTAATGTAAACAAGGACGATAAGCTAGAAAGATTTTTTGTTCACCCTCATATTCACGGATCCGATTAGACTCGAATCCAAGGTCTATGTCCTCAAAAATCAATAATTGGTAGTGCGATACCCACGTTGCATCAATCATATCGTCTTGCATCAATCATATCGTCACCTATGTGCAGATAGGAAGAAGACTGAAGATTCGTACACTGCATTCAAAAAACTTATGGAGGTTGCTCACATTGACAATATGAAAGTATTGAGGGCGATGATTCGTGCCACGGATGATCAAAGGCCACTCTATGATGGTTCTAAAAGATTTAATGTTGGTTCTTACTTTTACATGATAAAATTTCAAGATTCCTACTAACTTAAAATTCTGAGAAGCTAAAGTTCTTTGCGTTACAGGAAAGGCTCGACGGACTGAGGGCAAAGTACGTACTACTGCTGATTTCAGATCTCAACCTGCCTCACGAAGAACTAAATGTCCTTCATATGATCTACAACCAACAACAAATAAGGCATGAGTACGAGGTTTTATGGCTTCCCATAGTCAACCAAACAAACTCACTTTCCCAATCACAGGAGATACAATTTAAGGAACTGAAGAACAATAATATGCCATGGTATTCAGTGGACCACCCTTCACTGATTGAACAGGTAGCCATCAGATACATCCAAGAGGTCTGGAAATTTGTCCACATGCCAATGCTCGTAGTATTGGATCCACAGGGGAAACCATCCAATCTTGACGCTTTACCCATGATGTGGATTTGGGGTAGTTTGGCTTTCCCCTTCACTAAAACCAGGGAGGTGGCTCTCTGGTCAGAAAACACCTGGAACATCGGACTGTTAGCAGATTCCATTGATCCACGAATTCCAGACTGGGTATGTGATCATTAAACTACCATCAATTTATTTACTATCTAGCTATGATATGTCTATATTTGGCACGTCAGACATCCACCTACTATGGTAAATGCAAGCATGTCAATGAATGCAATATTCACATATACCACTCTGAACCAGTCCTACATAAGAATCAAAGAAATATATGAACTCTCCTACTCAACACCTCAAAACATGGGTAACTGCACGCACCACCCCTGTTACATTAAAAAAAAAACATGAAACCTAGGTGGTATATAGGAAGTTGTAAATCCCATGTGTTTTCTGAATCAGTTGTCAGTAAGGCAAGTACAAATAGGTAAATTTTTTAAAAAATTATTACTACATTGTGGTGCAAATCTAATTTCGACTGCACGAAACTGATCACTGAGACTTCTTGATCACTGAGACTTCTTTTGGTCTGACAGATCAGGGACAACAAAGTGATATGCTTGTACGGAGGGGAGGACATTGACTGGATCCGTAGGTTCAGTGTGTCAGCCAGAGCAGCTGCTAATGCCCTAAACGTACCTCTGGAAATGCTATATGTCGGTAAGCGCAACCCAAAGGATAAAGTCCGACGCTGCCATGAAATAATCGATCGAGAGAAACTGAGCCACATCTTCTCGCTCAAGGAATACTATGACTATGTCTGGTACTTCTGGATGAGGCTGTGGAGCATGTGGAACTCCAAGAAAAACACTGCCTTGACGGTGGATGACGACCATGTGATGCAGCAGATCATGGACTTGATGACATTTGACAGCAGTGACCAAGGGTGGGCAGTTTTTAGCCAGGGAAACAGTGAGATGACAAAGGGAAAAGGCGACATAGTGCTGCCAGTTTTAGAAGCTTACAATACTTGGGGGTATAAGGTGGATCATCCTGACAAGTTTGTGACCGTGCTGGATGCAGAGATACGTGCTATCCACCCTGAACACCACTGTAACCGCCTGATCCTGCCAGGGCATGCTGGATATATCCCTGAGCAGGTGGTTTGCTCAGAGTGTGGCAAGATCATGGATAAGTACGTCATGTACAGATGCTGCACCGACTAGGGAACCATGATACTTTCCTTTTGCTACAAGTTCTTCTGCTTACCAGAATGATGACAAGTTTATACTTTAATAACATATGAGAAATAAAATCATCTTTTTGCGTGTTTTGCATCTTTTTTCACTTCTCTTGTTAAGGAAATAAATTGCGTTTGTAATAAGGCAATGCTACTGATATCCGTCAATAAAACTGCATACTGTTTCTATGTATAACTCATCAGTTTCATCTCCACAAGTTCGTGAACCCCTTTTCTTCTGCTTTCCTTCATCACCAAAAGTACAGTCTGTACAGAAATAAAAGTCATACCATAGAGTAGATACAAAGTTCAAGAATAACCATAACCCATAATCACGTTGTTAGAGTAGATGTCATGTAAGCTAACGGTTGACTAAATAATTTATTGACTCAGTTGTAATAAACAATTTTTATTTTGATATAATTTACATTTCATGTTTTCGTTTTGCTTTATCTGAATACAGATGCAATCGATATACATAAATACCTTGATTATACTTTAATATAAACGAATCGTAATTCGATCTTGAAATTCGTTGTAAACACTGCATATTCTAAATTCATTACTAGTCGATTCAGCCGCCTAAAACAAGGATAAAGGTCGCTTGAACTTGAGACTGTCTTATGTGATGTTGTGTACAGTATTTCATGGCAAAGACATAGAGATGTCCAATCATGCAGATGAGTAATCATTTGATGATTGCACCGAACATCCCTTCCTCGAATTTTCCAAGTGGTTATCATTCATCGAGAGGAAAAAAATGTAGTTATGATTGTACATCATTAGTCCTTACGACAGGGGACAACACTGAGGCTCTACATACTAGAATTTTGCTTTGACTCGTTTAGCGACTCCACGAGAGTTAAAATGTTAAACTCAAAGGTTGGGTTTATAAAAATATTAATTTAAATATAATGAGAAATATGTATAATAGGCTTGTAGGAGTATAATTCCAACATACTAAATAATTAAAGTATTTAATGGACTTTAATATAATAATTAATTAAACTAGTTGGATTAGTCAAATTAATTAACTAAGCCTATTAAGTTTAATTAAGGAACCCTAAACTTGTAATTAAGGAAACTAGATCAAAGAGTTATGATTTAAATAAGAGACCCAAACCATAGCCTCCATTACATGCAAATTTCGAAAATTTACTCTCAAAGCACTCCAAAATTTCGGTCACCTCATTTTGTTTTAGGTTTTGAGCCGTCAAATAATTTTTTATCTCAAACGTTAAATCTCTTCTAAATTTTCTAGTGCAAAAATTAGAAGATGAGCAAACGTTCTAGTCATGGACTTGATAGGAGAATTGAAGAAAAGTTTCAAGAAGATTGTTCGTAAGGAATAGCTATCTGTGCTAATCCCAGAATATTTGGTGCCAAATTATTAATTCACTAAAGATATAATCATTAACACTATATGAATGGTTTAATTTTTTAAAACTATACGAGTATCCAAAGACGTTATTTGAACGTCAAAATAAAATAAAAAATTTAAAACTTCTGCCGTGTTGTAGACACGAGAAAATCGATTTTTTAACACACATAAACATTCATTAACTACAAAAGGCTGTTAAATTGGATAGTTTGTAAGAGTTTATTTTAAATGTTTATATGTAATTTTCAAATATTTAATTAGTTAAAAATTCAAAAGCAAATGAACTGTTGTAAACACCACCTCTACGCCTTGTCGGACAAAATTCAATACTTCCAAATTTAGGGCAACTCAAATAAAGAAAAAAGAAAAAATTCATCGACTCACAATAGAGGCAAAAACATGTGTGAGACTGTCTCATGGGTCGTATTTTGTGAGACGGATCTCTTATTTGGGATCATACATGAAAAAATATTATTTTTTATACTAAGAGTATTACTTTTTATTGTGGATATCGATGTGGTTAACCCGTCTCACAAATAAAGATTCGTTAGACAGTCTACCTTCTCCACAGTAAATAGTGTACACCACTTTCCATTCACTCAATTCTGGTCAATATGGTATTAAAGGAAGAACGTGAAATGATAAATTATAAATAAATCTGAATAACCAGTTCCAAGAGCCCCTGTAGCTCAGTGTAGGTCTGCAGTTCGATCCTGCGTCTCTGTTCCTTCTTTTTCCTCTCACTTTGCCTTGAATCCCAAGATCAAGAATCTTTCCTATGTAACCCCTCCGCTTCTCCGGTTTGTAAGCAAAAATGCGTTACTCCTTCAGAAAACCCTGCAACCTACGCCTCAAAGTACTAAACCCAGTCAAAATCATCCAGTTAATTAAAATTTCAAGTTCCTTGTGTCTACAGTTGACATTGGCTTCCATGTATTCTCCAGCTTCTCGTTTGACCTTTTTTGAACCCCAATTTATCTTCCGGGCTTACTCAAACAGACGAATTTGAGGTGGAAAAATCGGATCTTGACGAGTCCAAAATCGTGCGTGCTGATAGAAGATGATGATGGTCATTAAACACAAGTTGAGAAAGCTGCGGAAACGCATTCGAGGATGTACTTGAATTGACACGGTATCTCCATTCTGCAAAAAATTATATTTTGCATTTGATCAATTTATACCAACATATTTATATGTTCTTACTAATGGCAAAGTTTTGCACGTGGATAAATTTGCACAATTGAACGTAGACACTTGATTTTTCGCAAATTATTCAATAATAAATATTATTTAATAGCTTATCTAGTATTTTAAACGACCATAGTTTAGTTTCTTCAAATTTTTTTTTTTTAGGATTTTCGAATCTTTCAGTAGTTTTTTCATCTTTTTATTTTATTTTATTATGTATCTCTTTTCGATTAGATTCAACAATCATATCATCATATCTAATTTTCATATTTATTTTTTCGATTTTTCGTCGTCGGATTTGATTTTGATTCTTCTCTTTGATGCTTGTGTGTTTTTCCTATTGTCTTCTTATTTTGTTTATTTGAATCGTTCACTTTCAGGTCACTCCATTTTATTTTTCTTGTTTTTTTGAAGTCTCACTCGATTGCTCCACATATTATGCTATATGTATATTATATTTATTTTGCATTAGGAACATAATTAAGCGCATGAATTAATTGTTAATGAGAAATAATATAAGCCTGAATTTTAAAGTATACTTAACAGAAAAAACTGGAACAAAATTAGAGTGATTAAAATAGATATGATATATGTATTAATTTTAAAATTATTGATATAATTACTTGATATAAAAATTAGGAGAAAATACATGAAAATGCAAGGACAGATAATATATTAGAAAACAATATCTCGAGGTAAGGGTGTAGATAGATATTTTATTAGAGAGGCAAAAAAATTCAAAATAGTTCATCATCGGAAAAGTCCAAAATATAACTGCATTTTCTTCGTTTGAAAAAAAATTAATGAGACCCTTCCTGATATTTAGGTACAAATATTAATTCTTTCAAAAAAAAAATTACTAAATGTTATTTTTATATTTAAGTCATAACATCATAAAAATATTAAAAAATATGCATATATTCACATAATTCAAAAACTAATTTTGAATATATATACACACACAAAATATATTTAATCATTTAAAAATAATATATAGCAAAACAACATTTTGAATAGTATCAAATCTTACCAAAAAAAAGCTATTATCACTACATTTTTAATTAATTTTGCTACATTCATAAGTCCATATAATAGTTAAAATTATTCTAAGATATATAAAAACACTTTTAAAGTAGTGATTAATGTGAAATATTATAAGAACAATTAATATTTGATAGAGAAAAATGACGTGAGATTTCAAATTTTTCGGCTATAATTTAGAATTATGATTCTCGGTTTGGGTATAAAATAAAATAATTTATTTTGTTTACTAAAACATTTTGTCAATGAAAGTTTTCTTGAATAATTTTTATCAATTGTTTGACTTAATGTATTTAAGAAAATTTTCAAATTCAAACTTTATTATTTATTTAAATTAATGTAATATTAGTTGATTCATTATATATAAATCTTGTAGAATAAAATGTTTGTCGTTTTACTAAAAATTATTAACTTGTGGTGACAATGCTTAAACGTAAACTCAAATCTTTTAAAATTGTACAGTAGTCCAAACGTCATGTTTCGATTGTTCTATCCAGAATGAACAATTATTGTATCCCAACAATTACAATATTTGCAATCAATAAGAATCGAATTCGTGACATTAGATCTCATATCAATTATAGGACCATATATTTGTCGCTTTTACTAAATTTATAGCTGATGATAACGGTACAAATCAAATATTTTAAACGGTATAGTAGCTCAATCATCATGGTTCGATCGATGTATCCAGCAAGGAAAATTATTGCATTCCAACAATCACACTCTCAATAATTACACTCCTTGAAATCTATGAAAATCGATCTCATGACTTTGGCTTTGATAAATACCAATTGTAGGATTATGCACTTGCCGCTTTACCAAAAGTCATAATCGATGGTAACGGTTCAATGTTATCTAAAATCTTTTAAAATCGTAAAGCAACTCAAATGTCACGTTTTGATTGTTATACCTCACATGAACAATTATTGCACATAACAAATCCAATATGGGTGTTATTTTACATGAGAAATAATTTCTCTAAATTAAATATATTCTTACTAATCAAATAATTTCATCAAGCAAAAAGTAATTTTAATTGATAATAATAATTTAAGCACAAATATTAATTGTTAGGGTGACAACCTTATGCCCTCACCTATGTTCCATTAAGTTGCAATCATAGTAATAATGCATAATGAATTGGTAAACATAACTTAGTTAACTTAGTAAGAGAGTAATATTAAATAACAATTTTGTTATTTTGAAATGTGAGAAATAGTTATATATATATAAATTCATCATATATAATGAGAAATTAATTAATATATAGAAAAGATGAAATTTTTTTTATGTATATAATTTCATCATATAAAATGAGAAATTAATTAATAGGTTGAAAAAAACAAATAAGATAATAAATCAATATATATACATATATATATATACGCACACACATATATATATATATATGATGATTTCGTAGTAAAATAATGTTAATACAATCATAATTTGTAATATGTTTAGAACGCAACTGAAAATTGAAAAACAAAATATATAATAATAGGAAATTTAATTTTAAAAACATTATTATGTAAAATATTATCATAACACATAATGAATCATAAGTAAAATGACTAAATTATTGAGCAACTATTTAATTAATTATTAGTTAAATCAATTTATTGAAATTTGTCAATATTTAGCATTTCTTATCATCTACATAAAAATATCAAGTGTTTCATAATTTTTTTATATTAACTAATAAAATTAATTTAAATACATAAAAATTATAAAATTCATAAAAAAAATAATATAATGTGTTTATAATGGTATGAAAAATCTAAAAAAAGAGTTGAAGAGCTCTCAAATTTTATTAGTTATATTTTAAAAATTAAAGCGGCTTAATCCCATACATGACACCATGTTTTCTACCCCACGCAATGAGAAGTACAAGTAGCAAAACTACAATTAAAAATAATTCATCAAAAAAATAATCTGAGGAAATTATTGCAAAATCATAATCACGGAATAATTCAATTAATATTTTATGTTAAAAAGATATTCTTTCAGATAATCTTTAGCATATTTCAATATCTACATCATGTATGATGCTTCTTAGTTCATATTTAAAAATCAACTTGTTATAAAAGTTATGTATTTATATGTAAAATAAAAGAAAAAAATATAGAAAATATTAAATATTCATTAGCAACCGTGTAGATATCCTCTTATTTTAGTAGTAATAAAGAAAAATCATTGGTAAATTGATGCATTTAATATGCATTAATGTTCAAAGTAATTTAAGATGGACAATGAGTTACAAAAGAACCCATAAAATAATATTGATTTAATTTACTAATTTAAATGTATAAAAATATATTAGAAAATTCACAATTAGAAATCATATATTTATATGTACGTTAGATTAGATTAGATATGTATGCCTGCTGATTATGAGACAGGGATGCGCCGCATCTTGGTCTATGATTGTTTTCGATTAATTAAAAAAAAAAAAACAATCAGTTTTAACTGCACCGAGTCATTTTTCTTGAACTTGGATATAATTTGGACCCGGATCACCTGTTGTGCACACATTGAATTTTTTTTTTATTTTTATTTTTCTTTATTTTTTCGCTTTTTTCTCTCTCTTTTTCTCTATTGTTTTCCTCCATTTTTTTCCATCTTCCACAAACATTAGCAGACAATTTTATATGAAATAGTATAAACATTTTAATTCTTTTATGTTAAATTAATAATTTTGAAATTAAAAATTACTATATTAAATTTTTACATGTGAAAAACCGTATCATTTTTTCCGAATTTGATGAGTATTATTAATTTTTTTATCAATGAACAAAATTTTTAACAATATAAAACTATTAACATGTTAATACTTAAATTAAAATTTAGAACATTTCCATCCTGCAATATCAAAAACTAAAATTCAACACCACATTTCCATCAAAAATAAATAATTCATACATTTTGAAACTTCATTTCAACTAACAATGTTAATCGGCTATTCTTTAAATAAAAAACTACTCAAGAGCATTATTGGATATATCTCTATTGAAATCCATGGCTTCAAGAGAATGGTGAGGATGATCAAATTGTGCCTACATTAAATAAGGATAAATATTATAAAATCAACTTTACCATATAAGAATTAATATTTTTTGGCTTAAAATTTTTATCCACTAAAAAATTTCTAGATATCATTAAAGTTCATATCATTAATAATACAGTGAAATTGAATTGACTTCCAGTTGTTTGAAGACATGCATGAGGTACCGGAGGTGCTGAAAACAAATGTTTATACTATTTCATTTAAAACTGGGTGAATAATGTATGTGGAAGAGAGAGAAAAATGGTGGGAAAACAAAGTAGGAAAAGAGTTAGAAAAAAGTGAAAAAAAGAAGAACTAAAAAAATAAAAAAAATTCAATGTTGCTGTGCGCAGTAGGTGATCAGGGTCCATATAATTTTGAGTTGGCAATTCTTAAATTTGTCTATCTTTTCCATTGTAACGAGTTTTGTCAAATCTAAGCTTTCTCTGACCATGTTTTCTGGTTTTTAGATTTCTCAATTCTTCTGGATTCTAAGACCATATTTTCTTCCATAGCTACATTTTTACAAATTATATTTAGACAGTTTGTATACCACAGACTCCCAAATTTTTACCAACGTCGTTTGATGAAGTCCGTGGGCCATATAGATATTATCCTGTTGTTATTATCCTGTTTACATTTCCTCAATATTCTTGTCCTTCTCAAGCTCGGACTGGGACTGCGCAAAATTGCTTGATTGAGATAACCTTTGCATTGAGAAAATCAATATCCTGATCTTTTTGTAAGGTAGCACAGAATGGAGTTGGTTAACTTTTTCCTCATTCTGAGCTCGTTCATCCAAAGCATGATTCAGTTCTCTCATAAATGCTTTTCGTTCTTTCTGTATGGAAAATAGAAATTTAACCCCACACAAATAGATTAAAAGAAGCAGTGATCATCCAAGATTGAACCTCGCAAATTCGTGTGAATTCATCTTTCTCAGCAATATATACTCTTTTCAAGCATATCGCGCAAATTTGATGCCACTGTCAGATTCTTCAAAACCATTATCCTGCAGATTCTCCTTCTCCTCAGATTTCTGTTCTGAATCTGAATTTTCTATCTTATCCAGACAATCAATAAACGTAACACATCCTCTCGTCCACTCGCCCTCTTCTGTTCATTTTCCAAATTATACAAGGCATCCATCCACATTAATTAGTAAGCCTCCATAAAGACATTTTCAGTGCAAAGTAAGGCGACGACAATTTTTCTACTTTAATCCTTTTGAAAAATTAATCAAAAATTGTATTAGCAACAAAAATATGCCACATCAAGAAACCAATTAGGAAACAATGGATTGATCTATTTTAACAATGATATGCATGCCTTTTTGTCTCAGGCTACCTGATATGCAAACTGATCACAACATCAAATAATTTATTTGTCTTCTTCGAGAATGACATCACGTTTCCATTTTTTTACCCGACCCGTGCGCCGGATGTGGGTCAGGGTTACACGATTCAATGAGTAGTTGATCTAATAGTCTTCTGGACCTAACCCAACCAACCAAACTGGATTACTTACATACGTCTTGGGCTAACTTCACTTGAATAACAAAAACATAGCAACTCTACAATTTTTTATTTTGTAAATTTTCAAAGTTGTGGATAACCTCGTATGATATATGTAATATTCAAACTCAATACTCATATGAGATCATCTCATATGTTAATTTTGTGAGATGGTTCTCTTACCCTACCCGATCCATGAAAATATATTAATTTTTGTGCCAAAAATATTATTTTCACTCAAGTTGTGGACTGGGTCGACTCGTCTCAATTATTTAAATATGTGATACCGTCTCATAAAAAATCTATTCAAATTTAAATGTAGTTAGAATTTCTTTGTTAGTATGAAAAACCTAAGAGGAGGTTTGATGAGTTTGGGGTTTTAGACTTTCAGGAATCTTGACTTTAAATATCGTAAACAAAGACGATAGAAAAAAAAGTTGCATCAATTCCTCAAATTAGGTATATTAGTATTCTGGTGTACACGTTGTGTGCTTGTAAAATCCATTTTTTTAACGGAAACATAAAAAAAAATTGAAAAAAAAAGTGCAAAATATATAAAGTTCTTGTAAACAAATAGTCACCAGAACGTATAGGTGCATCAATTTTACATATTTTCGTGAATAAATGACACAAAATGAGTGTCATTTTGGTAAATAAGTAAACATCTAATGACTAAAAAAAGAAGAGACCATATAAAATGACTAATTTGTCTAATAATTTTAATTTTGTTGGGAATAAAATTAAGATTATATAATTGTAATTTAATCTCAAGCTTCACCAATTAATCTCGTGTGTGTGTGTGTGTATATATACTAGGAATGATCACGTGCGATGCACGTGGTGATTAATAATGAAAAATATAATAACGAGATTTAGATAATTTTTAAAATCGTTTGAATAACATCTTGTTTATGAGTATTTATTAATCTAAATATATCAAAATACAATAAATAAAAATACACCATGACGATAAATCAAATATATTCACTTATTTATATAACATTTTTCAATTTACATGATTATAACATAATGACAGCTATCTCAAATTAACAAAGATATTTTTCATCCAAATATCATTCACAATGAAAAACAATATAAATAAAATTAAGAGAATAGTAAATTTTACTAAAACCAAAATCACAATGTATTTAAATGGAGTGCATATAGTGATTGTCAATTAAAATTATCTTAATTAACTAAATTATCATAATGATGTTAAAATAAAACCCATAAACTTGTTATTAAGTTAAATATCAATTGTGTTTTTGCTAACTTTTAACTCATTGTGAATTTTGTTCAACTTTTTCCTTTTATAGAATAGATATTACAAATCAACTCAAATATTTTAAACGGTATAGTAGCTCAATCGTCATGATTCGATCGATGTATCCAACAAGGACAATTATTGCATTCCAACAATATCAATAATTACACTAATTGCAATCTATGAGAATCGATCTCATGACTTTGACTCTTATATATACCAATTGTAAGATCATACATTTGTCGATTTACCAAAAGTTATAACCGAGGTAACGATTCAACATTAACTAAAATCTTTTAAAATCATAAAACAACTCAAACGTCACATTTGGATTGTTATATCTTACATAAACAATTATTGCACCTAACAAATATGATATAGTTGTTATTTTACGTTTTAGAAATCATTTTTCTAAATCAAATTTATTCTCACTAATCAAATAGTTTCATCGAACACAAAGTAATTTTAATTGCTAATAATAATTTAAACACAAATATTAATTGTTAGGATGACCACTCTATGTCATCACCTATGCTTCATTAAGTTGCAATCATAGTAATAATGCACAATGAATTGGTAAACATAACTTAGTTAATTTAATATGTGAGTAATATTAAATAACAATTTTGTTATTTTGAAATGTGAAAAATAGTTTTTATGTATATAAATTCATCATATATAATGATAAATTAATTAATATGTAGAAAAGAGAAAAAATTATTTTTTATGTATGTAATTTCATCATATACAATTAGAAATTAATTAATAGGTTGAAAAGAACAAACAAAATAACAAATCAATATATTATATACAATGATTTCGTAATAGAATAATGCTAATATAACTATACTTTGTATTATGTTTAGAACGCAATTGAAAATTAATAACAAAAATATATAATAATAGAAACTTTTAATTTTAAAAACATTATTATCTAAAATATTATCATAATTCATAATGAATCATAAATGAAATCACTAAATTATTGAGTAACTACTTATTTAATTATTACTTAAATCAATTTATAAAAGAAAAGAAAAGATAAGATATAAATATTAAATATTCATTAGCAACCATGAAGAAATACACTAATTTTAGTGACAAATTTTAGTTAGCAACAAAGAAAAATTATAAATAAATTGATAAATTCAATATGCATTAATATCCAAAGGCATTTAAGATAGACAATAGATTATAAAAGAATCCATCAAAAAAATTATTGATTTAATTTGCTACATTAAATGAATAAGGGTATATTGGAAAATTCACAATTAAAAGTCATATATTTATATGTACGTTAGATATATATGAACAAGTGATTTATATAGGCCAGTTTTACTCTTAAAAATAAAGGCATCTTCAATTCAAGCTAGTTAATTAAAGAATAAACGAGCAATAATCAGGAAACACATGAACCTTTGAGTAAAGAATGAGAAGATTTTGGTGAAAATTCTCGCTTTTGAATAAACAAATGAAAAAGGAGCATTCAACTTTAGGCAAATTGTAAATATTTTTTGAATTTTTTTTTTGTTGTTGTTCTTATTTATGATATTTGTCGATAAATAATAGATCCATAGCAAATTAATATTAGTTTAAATTATCTTTTCAAATTATACAACACCACAAAGTTCTTAATTAGCCTTGTGGATTTTGGGCTTCAATCGATTTTTTTTTTTTTTTAATGACTCATTTTGTATGTTTTTTTTTTCCTTCCTCTTGTTGTTTGATTTTCCAAGGGTCGAATGTCGTTCATTGAACACATAATTAGATAGGATTTTACAGAACATTTTTAAAATTTTGAACTAAATAAATATTTTCATCTCAATTTTATTTATACGTCCACAATTTTTGTAGAGGAATTTCATGAAATTAATACAAGTGAAAGATTTCATTATATTTACACATTTGATTGATGGTATCTTTACGTAATTTAAATATAATATAGCTGAAGCAAGCATGGTGCCAAGTATATAATTAAGAAGAGCCTATCTCCATCAAAATTATATATCTTTTGGAGCAAATTTTGTTCTTTGCCTAAAGGCAGGCAGGCAACTTGTTAGTGGGCATACCCCTTTTTTGGAGCAAATCCTATTTCTACCCCCGCAACTTGCAAAAGCTAGCTAGCTAACAGGCATATATATATATATATATATTAATCTCCAGGAAGAATTAATTTGCATATAATTAAGATGATTGAAACATTATTATTATTATTATTATTATTAGTGTTCATTGAGTCATATAGAATATGGCTTAAAGAAGATTCTTTTATAATATATACGTACGCATGGTGGCTACATCTAAATAAGAGCTTCCAAATAAAGCAAAGGAATTTAAAATTAACCTATATATTAATTATATTATAAAGAAGAATTAAATTTGTATAATGGCCACCACCTATGTAATGAAGACAACTAGGGATGTGTTGTCCTATGCTCAAGAAAAGTTCATGTCGTGTGAATTTTCGATCCCAACACTGTTAGATTATCTTTATGCATTAATCACACCAAGTACACTAAAAGGGTCTTTATTGGAAATTAAAACACCAAAGTTAGAGTGGTTAATTATCACAAATATTATTTAGTTATTGTCCTCGAGTGGGATATATAGAAAGAAGTAAGGAATTGAATTGCTATAAGTGCTCAACAAATGAGGTTCTTTGTCAACCAATTATTGGTCAAAGTTTAGAATAATTTTAATGAGTGTTGTAATGAATTCATGAAAGTTTATGCTAAGAAAATAAGCAACCAATAATAAGGAACAAAATTTGAAAACATGCCCAAAAAACAAAAAAAATAGACTTGAAAGAAAGAAAGAAAGAACATTAATTATATATGTAGAGCATATTACAATTGTATGCATGGCTAAATCTAGTTTGTTATTTCTTCGCCAATTAAGAATAAATTTTTATGGTTAATGCTAATGTAAAAAAATCTATATATTATTATTATTATTATTATTATTATTATTATTATTATTATTATTATTATTATAAATCTATGAGTTTTCGTTGTTTATTTCCTAAATTTTTCTTGTGTAATACGTGTTAATTATCAGAGGTATGAATATATTTGTCTTTTGGTATTCATTTATGATATACAATTAATGTTAGGTGTTTATCTATATGTATTCATCATCTACTATTATTTATCATTTTTTATCTTTAATTACAAATATGAGCAAATCAAACTGTAATGGATAAGAGGCATATTCATGGATTTTGAGATTGAAATTTAATTTTTTTAGAAATACAACAAAATTATTTATTACTATATGAATTATTGGATTAATGTGATATATATACACGCGTAAACATGCTTAGAATACTAAATGAATAATTTCTTTCTTTTTCTTTTTCATTATTTTGTTTAACACTCTTAGTTAGTAATATTTTTTTTTAATCTTATTTTCATTTCAACAAGCTCTATTGTATGGACAAAAAATTTGATTGTTTTTCTGCAACTAGAGTGAATGTTCTTCTTCTTATAATGATTATTCTTCTTATAATATAGTTATATTCAATCACATTCTTTCCATTTTGTAATAATTTCATATGTTTTTTTATAAATAATGCAGATTCTTCAACGCGATATAGTATTGTTTATTCATTTTTTTTTTTGAACAATTAAATTTTATATAAAATGTGTTTAAATTGTTTTTTTTTTTTTTGGAGATTGGCTATGTAAAAATGTTTCATTTATTTTCAATTATCACTGTGTTAAATAGATATTATTTTTTTAAAAAAAAACTATGATGTTTATGGTTCCTTTATTTTTCAACTTTTTTGTATTTTTAGATCCAAAATCAAAGTTTTTTTTTCATTCAAAGATTACTCTTTATTATTATTAAACGATTACACGTTGGATACGAATATTGAGTTGTCAATTGACATAATTGTTAATAACATTGATTTGTATGTGATGTATTTCAAAAAATGAAAATGTAGTTGTTTCGTGATTCTTATTTTTCTTCATTCCTTCTTTTTTTCCCTCTCATTTCATTTTGAAACATGATTAGAAATCAAAGTTCGTACCATGAATAATTGGATTATGACGTCGAAATTAATGTTATTTTTTTAAAATACAAACTATACAAGTAAAAAAAATAAAATTTATATTTTATATTTGCTACTTTCTATATAAATATGTGTTCAACCTTCTAAACCTTTATTGTTTATATTTATACATAAGAAGATGAACTTATATCATCTTATTTCAAATAATTGATTTGTCTTTTTCGTTTATGATGATTTATTATTTATTGATTGAAAATTTTGTTATTTTGAGACATGAATATCCAAAACCACCGAAAGAAAAGCTTAAATTAGCATCATTTTATTTTTAGATGATGCGTGACCTAAAATATAAAGCGACATAGGCCATATTTGAAGTTGTAGTGTTTGTTATTTATCTTGTGAAGAATGATAATCTATAAATAACATATTTTTTGGTGAATATATAAATACATTGAAACATGAAATGAGAGTTGTGTGACCGTAAGATTGCACTACTTTTTTTCATGATTATGAATTGTTTATATGTATTCGAAGGAAAGAGATGAAACTTATTTATGCCTTGAATTTAGTTCATTTATAAGGAAAATATATGTCTCAACATGAAAAAAATCTTAGATAATCAAGCAAAAAATCGCACAAAATTCATTTAAAAATAGAAAAATTAGTTATTAAAAATAATGATGTGTTGTAAATAGTGGTGGAAAATATGAAAAAACTGAGTAGTTATTGAAAAAACAATACAAAATAAAATGAAGTATCAAATAGATTAATCAACATCAAATCCGATGATGATAAATAAACATTGAAATCGGAGATAATGATAGTATTGCTGAATTTAATCGAAGAAAGATGCATGAAAAATAAAATTAAAAGATGAAAAAGAATCTGAATGATTTGAAAATCAATTAAGAAAATGATTGAAGAAGCTATAATTGTTTAAAATGATAAATAATTTTTGGAATAATATTTGCTATTGAATAATATATGAAAAATCATGTGTTCACATTCATTTGCTAAATTTACAACAATTCATAGTGCACTAAAGTTCGTTACTCAAGTGCAATGCACATGTTTTCTACTGGTACATATAAATATATGAAATTTTTTAATATGTTCATTTAAGTTAAAAAATTAAATCCATAGTTTTTTTATCAAGTTCTTTTGTAATTCATTGTCTATTTTAAATGAATTTGGATATTAATAAACTGAATTCATCGATTTACCAACAATTTTTCTTTGTTGTTATTAAAATAAGTGGATTTCTTCATAGTTGCTAATGACTATTTAATATTTCTATTTTTTTCCTTTTATTTTACATATAAATAAATAACTTTAATTTGGGATTTTTTTTTTGAAATGAATTTGTGATTCTTCTATATATACTTATCTACTTAAAGTAACAAGTTGTTGATAAGAGTCACTCAACCAGAGGATTGATTTTCTTTTTATTTTCTAAATTCTATACTAAAGAAATTTATTCATTTACATTTATTAATCAATTTTTTAAGAAATTCATTTTAAATATGAACTAAGAAGCATCATATATGATGTGTATGTTGGAAGATTTCATGTTTGCAATCTTGATTTTGGTGTTAACAAAACTTGTTATTGTATTTCTAACATATTTACTCACGTGTGAAGTTGTAGACACAAGATGGAAACTGAAAATGAATTTAGCCAAATTGAATTTCTGGTGAGTTTTGGTGTTTTAATGATATCTTTCAACTGGACGATTCAATTGACAATCCGTCAACTTGTATTATCAGAAAACTCAATTTGGAACAACTCGTATTTCACGTCAGTTTGACAAAATCGAAAGGTATCTAGGTCAAATCGGTTGCTGAATGACCAAACTGATTGTACGAAAACACCAATCAGTTAGGTATGAGTAGTTGGGGTATTTTAACCATATCTCTCAGCTCGATTATTAGAATGAAGCGATTCAGTATGCGTTGAAATGATAAGGCGGTAATATACAAATCATTTTCAGAAATCAGAGTCCGAATAAAAGCTTAAAATGCTGATAAATGACAATGAAACTCAGCACACCAGTTGAGTTACGGTTGAGATGCTGACCAGATTGAACCGCTGACCAGTTTCAACCGTTGACCAACCGCTGAATGACCAGTTTAAGCCCGAGAAAATGTCCAGTAAGGCGAATTTGAATATTGCAATTTCAGAAACGGTATAGAAACTTTTCAAACGATCATATTCTTGTGTCTAACGTATATATCATTTTTGGAGCCTATAAATACAACATCTTGAATATCCAACAAGTGTTTTTGAAAGTGATTCAAAGAATGGGCAGTTAGCATGAACAATCTGCTAGTTGAGAGCACAAGCCCTTGTGTAAGCATACATCTGAGATGTACATTTTACATGATAAATTTCTCACACACAATCACTCACACATATACAAGAGAGTTGAATTTTAAAGTTTAGTTGAGTGAGTCTTTACACAAAGACATTAAAGATTTTGTTTGTAGTCTTGGCATAAGAGGCGTTAAATATTATGCGAATTGTGAGGTTGCAGCCTATAATCGAGACTGTGCTAGGAGTTTCAATTAGGCAAGAGATAAGTCCTAAGTTGAAATGAGTTTGTACAAGGTGTTGTATAAATCAAAGTCCTCTAGTGGATTCTTCCAAGGAGAAGAAGGAGTGACGTATGAGTTGTTAATCTTTGAACATCCATAAACAAATTTGTGTCTATTTATTTATTGCATTTATTTTTCATTTTCAATGTTTTTAAAGATGCATTGTTGAAGCATTTTATGTATTCTTCAAATACCAAAATATTGCATACAAAATGTTTGATAAAATGTTTCAACCAAAATATTTTTGCTCATTCAACTTGCATTTTTAAATATTTTACAAAATATTTAATCAATTTATACGAAAGATTATTTTGAGTGTATTTCGCTTGGTTTGAAAACCAAACTGGATTTAATTCATCAGTATTTAATATTTCAAGAACCAAGCTATCATAGCTCAACGATGATCCCCCTAATCGATCCTGTCAGGTTATTTGTAAAAATATTTTTAAATGTATAATATTAATTGAATTATTCTATAATTGTGGTTTTGCAATAATTTCCTGAGATTAATTTTTTAAAATTAATTATTCATCAATTTTGATTTTTGCTACTTGTACATCTAATTGCGCAGGGTAGAAAACCTGGTGTCATGTATGGATATAAGCCCCTGTTCTAATTTACTCAATTATTTTCTTTTATGGGTTTAAGACATTTCACATGCTCTAATTAATTTTTGGTAATTAATATACATTGATTATTATTTGTTTATCTTCCTATCTTTTATGTACATATGTCATTTTGTTTTTGTGACACTATTTTTTTTATATATATTTTTTCATGTTTACGGTTGTTTTTGTTCTTATTGTTTTTATTTAACATGGCTGGAAATATTATATTCATAGATAAATTGAAATCATAATGTGTCATTGGTAATACACATTAATGGTCCACTAATTTTATTTCACAATAACTATAATATTTTTATTTAGTGATTGCTTTAATTTTTAAAATATAACTAATAAAATTTGTGAGCTCTTCAACTCTTTTATATTTTTCATTATACTATAGACAAGTTATATTATTTTTTATGTATTTCATAATTTTTATATATTTAATTTAAATTATTTTTATTAATTTATATCTATAAATATGTGAAACTCTTGATATTTTTATATAGATTGTAAGAAAGACTAAAAGTTGAAAATTTCTAATAAAATGTTTAATAATTCAGATATACTAACAAATTTTGTGAAATCTTCAACTATATTATATGTTTATAATTTTCTCATACTATTACAAGTACATTATATATTATAAAATAAATTGTTTTAAGAACTTATGAATTTTTTATGTATTTAAATTTTTTTATTAGTTAATATTAAAGAAATTATGAAGCTCTTGATATTTTTATATTGATGATAAGAAATACTAAATGTTGACAAATTTTAATAAATTAATTTAAGTAAAAGTTAAATAAATAGTACCTCAATAATTTAGTGATTCCACTTATGATTCATTTTGTGTTATGATAATATTTTACATAATAATGTTTTTAAAATTAAATATCATATTATTAAATATTTTGTTATCTAATTTTCAGTTATATTCTAAACATAATATAAATTATGATTGTATTAGCATTAGTCTACTATGAAATCATCATATATACGTTTTTTTGTTGACTTGTTTGTTCTTTTAATCCTATTAATTAATTTTTCATAGTATATGATGAAATTATATACTTAAAAAATATTTTTTTCTTTTTTTCTACATATTAATTAATTTCGCATTATATATGATGAATTTATATATATATATATATAATTATTTTTCACATTTCCAAATGACATAATTGTTATTTAATATTATTAACTTATTAAGTCATGTTTAATAATTCATTGTTCATCTTTACTATGATTGCAACTTAATTTAGCACATTTTAGGGCATAGGGTTGACACCCCAAAAATTATTATTTGTGTTTGAATTATTATTAGTAATTAAGATTACTTCGTCTTCGATGAAATTATTTGATTAGTGTGAATAAATTTGATTTAGAGAAATGATTTATGGAATGTGAAATAACATTCATATAGGATTTCTTTGGTACAATAATTGTCCATGTTAGGTAGAACAATCGAAATGTCATGTTTGAGTTGTTTTACGGTTTTAAAATATTTAGTAAACTTTGACTGTTACCACCGACAATAATTTCAGTAAAGCGACAAGTGCATGATCCTACAATTGGTATATATCAAAGCCAAAGTCATGAGATCGATTATCATATATTGCAAGGAGTGTAATTAATATTTGGGAGTGATATTGTTATAGTGTAATAATTGTCCTTGTTGGATATATCGATCGAACTGTTATGATTGAGCTACTATACAATTTAAATATTTGCGTTGGACCGTTACCATCAGCTATAGCTTTGATAAAACGACAAATGTCTGGTCCTACAATTGATATCAGAGCTAAGATCACGAGTTCGATTATTATTGATTGCAAATAGTGCAATTGTTGGAGAATAATAATTGTCCCTTCTGGATAGAGCAATCGAAACACGACGTTTGAGCAATGATAGATTTTAAAAGATTTGAGTTACGTTTAAGCATAGTTACCACATATTATAACATTTGATAAAACGACAAAAGCTTTATCCTACAAGATTTATTTCTATTATGACTCAATTAATATTACATTAATTTAACTAAATAATAAAGTTTGAATTTGAATTTTTTTTAAATAAATTAAAGTCAAATAATTGGTGGAAATTATTCAAGTAAACTTTCTCTGTTGGAAACTTGAATTGACAAAATTAATTGACAAAATTTTACAGTAATCAAAATAAATTATTTAACTTTTTTGTTTCAAACACTGAATCATAAATTCTAAATCATAATTGAAAATTTCAAAATCTCTCATCATTTTTCTCTATCAATTCTTAATTGTTTTGATAATATTTGACTTTATTCACTACTTTAAAAGCGCTTTTATATCTTTTCAGTTAATTTCAACTATTATATGGACTTTTAAATGCATCAAAATTAATTAAAAATATAGTGACAATAACTTAATTGTTTTTGTAATATGTGATATTATTCAAAATATTGTTTTACTAATTGTGAAAAGATTAATGAGATTGTCTCGCAATAAACTTATTTTTATTTAAAATGATGAATAGGTTCTGAAATAATATTTGTTATTGAATAATTTGTAAAAAAAAAATTATATAATGATTAATGGTCAATCCAAAGTAGAAAAAGCAAAGTGCGGTGTGCTCTTAGACCGTTAACTCCAGCCGGCGCCATATATTCTTTATTCGCTTCTTTCTTCTCATAAAAAAATCCACTCACAATCTCCACTCTATGCGTTTCACATTACTGAACGGAAACACCCTGTGTGTGTGGTTTCAGCACTGATCAGTCTTCTGTCCTTTCTGCTCAAGATCTCAACTTTAATGATGGATTCAAATGGATTCTCTTCGCCGAAGCCTGATAGTTTTCCTGCGGGTCTTCGGGTTCTTGTTGTGGACGATGATCCCACTTGGTTGAAGATTCTTGAAAAGATGCTTAAAAAGTGCAGTTACGAAGGTCTCTTCTCATGCATATACACACACACACACACACACACACACGCATACATATATGTATGCAATTGCTCTTTTCTGTTTGTGTTGAACGTTTTGGGGGAATGATTTTGTTGGTAATAATTGTTTCTTTTGGGTGTGATGCCTCAGATGTTGCTTTTAATTCTATGTTGGGATTATTATTATTATTTTTTTTACCTGTTCTACTAAAAAGAAGTCGCGGGTCGAATTGTTTTGAAAGCTTCCAAGTGTTGGAATGTTCAGACTATATACTCGTATTATTTGATATTTCAGAGTTGAATTCTTGGATTTCAGTTTAGGGGAGGTAGCAACTTGTTGCATATTGAAAAAATCATGCATAAATTTTTTGTTTTAAAAAATCATTTGAGCGTGAGAAACATACTGCAGTAAAAGTTCATGTGAACTTGTCAACAGTATGATGATTCATAGTCAACTGCAGTCAAGAAACGAAGAAGCCTTTAAATTTAAAGCTCATGCTTTGTTGATTAAATTATTATTCAGGCTAATTTTCAACTAGAGGGGAGAAACTGTGACAGTCCGAAAATTTCCTTTCAGTTCACTGTTTATTTTTTATGCAATGGGTAGCTATTCTCCTTCAAAATTATCACCCCTTTAAAATGCAGTTCGTTCTGTGGTGACTTGTTTCAAATTTAATTTGGCATCTTAACCTGTAAGGTTTTCTGCTTTTGAGTGATTTATGATTTGATTCTGTTTGAGATATCGAATCATGCTATAGGTGTTGCGGTGGGGTTGGGAGTTGAGTAAAATAGGAAGGTACTACTCGGACATTAAATCCTAGTTCAACTAGAGCTTAAGTTGCCATAGTTGAACTTGTGCAGAATAATCCTACCTCTTCCTAATATACTACAAAATTTATTTGGAGTTCGCATACTACTCGTTCCCTGCTCATGGTCTTCATGGTTAAAACCTTCCCAGACCAGGCTTTGGGTTTGATGTATCTGCATTCTACTTGACAACTTTTTCTCTTGATTTTGAAAATCTTTGATACTTCTTCTGATCCTTCTCCAATATCTTGTTCTTTTTTGGAGTTTCAGTAATGACTTGTAACTTAGCCAGAGAGGCTCTGGACCTGCTACGAGAAAAAAAAGACGGTTTTGACATTGTAATCAGTGATGTAAACATGCCTGACATGGATGGTTTCAAGCTTCTGGAGCACGTTGGCCTGGAGATGGATCTTCCTGTCATAAGTAAGCTACTTATCTCCTATTAATGCTTTACGAATCAATATAATCTTATCTACCATGTCCAATTCTTTGATCTGTTGGTATCTGAAGTGAAGATTGGCTCGTTACCACTTTTCTCCAAAGTTCGAGCTCATGGATTTTACATTGATCCTACACAGTGATGTCCGTTGATGGGGAAACGAGCAGGGTGATGAAGGGAGTTCAACATGGCGCATGTGATTATCTTCTGAAGCCAATAAGGATGAAAGAGCTTAGAAACATATGGCAGCATGTTTTGAGGAAACGGATGCATGAGGTGAGAGATATTGAAGGGCACGAAAGTGTGACCGAGCAACCTGATGATGTCTACTTGTTTGGTGGAGATCTGAATTCAGGAAAGAAAAGAAAAGATGTTGATAACAAGCACGATGAAAGAGCATGTGGTAACCTTTTATCCGTGAAGAAATCAAGGGTCGTTTGGACCGTTGATCTTCATCAGAAGTTTGTGAAAGCGGTGAATCAAATCGGACTTAGCAGTAAGTTTAAGATCTTTCTTGTTTCTCATCAATAAAATAACGACTTTTTTCATTGATTCCTTGTGAGCCATAATAAACGTTCGAATGTTAATTGTGTGGCAGAAGTTGGCCCAAAGAAAATACTCGACTTGATGGAAGTGCCATGGTTAACAAGAGAAAACGTAGCTAGCCACTTGCAGGTAAATGTGAGGAAGGGATGGTAATTTTTGAAAATATGCAGTTAAATCTTTGTCCAATAAAAATTTCAAGGTTTCGGGAAATCGTGTGACATTTTGTTCTTTTGCTTTACAGAAGTACAGACTCTACTTGAGCCGCTTACAAAAAGAAAATGAACTTAAAATCGTGTTTGGCGGGGTGAAAAACTCGGCTATCACTTCAAAAGACCCTGCTGAAAATGTTTGTCTTGAAAACTCAGATACACAGATACACAAGAATCTGATGCTGAAGAGTGATGCCAAATTCTGTGATGTCAACGGGAAAGGGATTCTTTCAATGCCAATGGGAGATTGCATGAATTCTCTATTTGGAAACGTCGAAGATGCTTCGAAAAGCGCTCCCTCAAGGATTAGTTGTGATTCTGATGTAAAATCCGAACACAAGAACCAAGTTCAATACTCGTCGCTTCAATTCAAACAAGAACACAATCCACAGTTCCAGTTAGAGAAACAGTTTGATCACATGATGTCTCCCATTCAAGTGGATTCTTTAGAAAGCATTTTCAATCATAATCGTATACAAACAGAAGATCATAGCGAGAGCAGAAGTCAAGGCACTGGAAAAGTAACGAAAGTTGAAAGTGTAGGCGCCTTGTTTTCTGTTCAACCTGAGAGATCGATTTCATGTTCTACATTGAACATGAAGAGCCACAACTCGGGACAGAATCCATTTGACAATACAGAACGTGACCAA